>NC_053023.1:178271732-178351180 GCF_003073215.2 Triticum urartu
CACCAGCGCCTCCGGAGCCTCCCGAGGCCCCTGGGCCTGGGGGCTCGTGAGGATCGGCTTCCGCAGCCCACCGAGTCTGCTACACCAACACCCCTTCGTCCTCAACGTCATCAGGTGACATCTTTCAAGTTTTACTTCCAGCTGGGAGCGCCCCCCAGGGCTGCATTATTCCCAGGCCGCGTGGGTCCGTCCCTGCGGCATGTATCCCTTTTATTTCATGTTGTTAGCTTACCTTGTTGGGGGCGCCCCTCGGGCTGCATGATCCCCAAGTCGCTCGGGCCAGACCCAGTGATGTCCGCCTTCCCAGCATCTATTTGAATGAATCCACTCCTTCGCGGCTAATGTGTTTGACCTAGCTGCCCGCTCAACTGACGCCAACTGATGGAACTGCTCTCAAACGGCACGACGCTTGCGCATGGGTCCGTCCCTGCAACGTCGACAAACCTGAATGGCTAAGCTTTGGCCACGGCAGCCCCGCATGGCGCCACCTCGTGAAGCCTTCAGTGCCTCGTACCCCTCGGAAGCAACCAACGGCTGACTGTCAATTGTCATGGCAACCCCTTGTTTTTTCTATGATGGGTCTACAGGATCTCCTGAAGGAGCTGCGTCAGGCGAGGCCCTTGCGGTGTCTCCTTCGCTCTCATCCACGCGAACCGCTTGCACGTTAAAGGGGGGGGTGCCTGAGCATCGTGACTCAGGGCTCCTACTGGCTCTCCAGCCCTCACCCTCTGGCCTTGTCCACGGCATCGCGACCTGGCATACCAGCGACGACTGAGACTCGCTCGAGGGCCGGGACCCGAGGACGTAGAGCAGAAAGGGGAGCAAAGGCGAGAGGGGAGGGACACACGAGGACCTCGCCGAGCAACCTCACGCCTGCCGATGCATGGACTCGGCGACACTCCAGAGAGCGACCCCTGATTCTCGAGATAAGTCACCACCCGGAAGCACCAGCTACCGTGGCACCACCCCCGCACCTAATGCAATCCCGTGTTAACGACACCGCTCTCCTTTCTCACCGAACGACGGCTGCTTGAGCGCCAAAGGGGACCTCCTGAGCATCGCGACTCAGGGGCTCTTACCGGACTCCGGGTCGCTCACCTCCTGGCCTTGACCACGGCATCGCGACCTGGCATACCAGCGACGGCTGAAGCCGCCTTGGGACTGGGACCTATCGGCGCAGAGCACCAAGCCCTCGTGAGGTTCGAATGGGAGGACAAAGCTAAGACGGAATGAGCAACTCGCACAGTTCTACGACAAGGGTTGTATTAACAAAACAGGATCACAGGCACCTTACAAGCCCCCACGGGACGCGTCTTTGATTCCTCGCAGGGAACAAATTCTAAAGGGACACTAACTACGCGCGCCCCTGCAGAAGACGCCATCATCAACAGTGGGCCGTCAAGCATCGGCGCCAACCCCATCTAGATCAGAGTCGGCGGCGGCCTGACGAGCCCGCCCTGCTCCAGGAGCGGTGCCGGCTCGGGGGCTCGTAGCTGTCGTCGCTCGTCTCTGAAGTCGCGAAGAGCTCTCCGGAGTCACTGGAACCTCCGACGCCTCCACCGCCTGAGGAGCCGCCAAGGGAGCGGTCGACGGGCCCAGTCCTCGCCGCAGCAGGGTCCCGACCACCTCTCCCGGGGCAGCACTCCAGTTGGCGCCCGTCCGCATCGAAGACCTTGAAGAACATCACCGAAGCACTGTTGTACTCCAAGTGGGTCGCGAAGGTGCCTCTTGTCCTGCAAACCTGGGCGATTTCGCTCCAGCCTCGAGTCATGAAGACCTCGCCCGGGGCAACGACCGCGACCTCTGCCTCGGTCGCGAGGGTGCTGCAGCCGGCGTGCTGCAGCCAAAGCTCCAGGGGCTCTCCCTGCGGGACGATGCAGGCGAAGAAGGGAGGAAGGCGGATCCAAGACTGAGGAGGCATGACGACGTGGAGCACGAGCTCTCGGGAGCCCTCGGTGTGGACCCCAGGGGGGACGACCCACACCTTCGTGACCCGTCGGCGCCGACGGCGGCGCCGCCCGTGGCGATCAGCATCAGCTCCTTCAGGGCCCTCGATGTGGGCATACAAGGGAAGCGGGAACCCCGGCGGTGCCCGCCCGCACCAAGTCCTCGGCACCACCTGATGGGCCCCCTCGTCTGGGCCACGGAGGACGAGCCGTTTCTTCGGCGGGAGCGGGTCAGGTTCCTCTCGGGGAGCCTTTCCCTTCTCTGCCGTCAAGAACCGGCGGATCGGAGCCATCACAGCAAGACGGAGCAAGGACCGGGAAGAAGGAGAAGCAAGGGGGGATGAACTGGAAGGGCGCACACCGTTCCGTACTTATAGCCGGCGAAGGCCAACCGCCGACCTCCACGATCGCAGGTAATCATGACCCGCTTTGCATGCAGGGACTTGTCCAATCCGTGCAATTGTCGAGGCGCCATGGGGAAGTGGAGACGCCCACGTCCAATCAACCGCCACGCGGCGCCCAAGGCTGCAGGCTGTTAGGGCCCACGGCGCTTCGCTCTTGCCCTTCCGCCTCCCTGCACGGCCAAGTCCGGGCGCGCCTTGGGCCCGGGGGCTACTGTCGGCGTTTTGGGAATGGGGGTCCCCAGACTTGCCTGCCTGCGGCGTGGCTCAAAGGGGGGCCCAGCACGGCCCATCTTCACCAACACAGACCCAAGACCCTCGCGAGGGGCCAAGCCTCGCGGGGCGGACGACGCGGAGCTTCCTCAGGCACGGCCTCATCAGGCTGGCTCGCGAGGAGGCGGAGAGATCAAGGCGGGGTACCTCACGAGGTGCCCGTGACGCAAGCCATGACGACCAAAGGCGCCAGGCGAGTGCCAGCCCGCGCAGCGTCCTCCTTTCCTCTTTGGTGCAAAGGGAGCAAGCGCAACCGCGGAGTACCGAGGCATCAGGCAAAGGTTGCCATTTCGGTGCAACAAGACCAAGACCAGGAGGACTGCAAGACGGAGGTCATTGTGGAGCCCAAGACGGCGTCACCACCAGAGCTTTGTGCAGGCGAAGACTACTTTTGTCAGGATAGCTGGTACTAGCTGTCCCCCTTCAAATTAGCCCGCCATTGTTGGCTCCCTTCCCGCTCGATATTTGGGAAGAGGACCAGGGCCTCTATAAATAGGACCAGCCACCCACAGAACAAAAAAAGAAAGAGGGACGAGGGAAGAGAAAAAAGACGAGAGAAGGAAAAGAGAAGGAGGAGAGAGAGAGAGAGAAGGGTGACTGAACTCCTCCCAGCAGTTCATCGCCCCAGCCAAGAGCAGACCCTCGCGAGGTTGTTCTTCCTTGTATCATTCATCATCATCAGCCCAAGAGGCAATCCAGCACACCACACACTGGAGTAGGGTATTACACCACAACGGTGGCCCGAACCAGTATAAACCCTTTGTCATTCGTGTTGTTCTTTCCATTGCTTAGATCTTAGCGAGGCGGAGGGGTGCAGGTAGGTAGTAGGCGAAATCTCCGCGCGCACCCCAGTGCTCGAACCTCAAGGGTCTGCCGGAACCGGAAATCCGACAGGTGTGCATCCAACTTGCTTGCTCATGAAGACCTAGGGCACTTGAGGAGGCCCATTGTTGGAATATACAAGCCAAGTTCTATAATGAAAATTCCCACTAGTATATGAAAGTGACAAAACAAGAGACTCTCTATCATGAAGATTACGGTGCTACTTTGAAGCACAAGTGTGGTAAAGGATAGTAACATTGTCCCTTCTCTCTTTTTCTCTCATTTTTTTGGGCCTTCTCTTTTTTATTGCCTTTCTCATTCCCTTTTTTTATAATTCCTCACTTGGGACAATTCTCTAGAAAATGATGATCATCACACTTCTATTTATTTACAACTCAATGATTACAACTCGATACTAGAACAAAAGATGACTCTATATGAATGCCTCCGGTGGTGTACCGGGATATGCAATGGACCAAGCGTGACATGTATGAAAGAATTATGAACGGTGGCTTTGCCACACATACTATGTCAACTACATGATCATGCTAAGCAATATGACAATAATGAATGTGTCATGATAAATGGAATGGTGGAAAGTTGCATGGCAATATATCTCGGAATGGCTATGGAAATGCCATAATAGGTAGGTATGGTGGCTGTTTTGAGGAAGATATAAGGAGGTTTACGTGTGAAAGAGCGTATCATATCACGGGGTTTGGATGCACCGGTGAAGTTTGCGCCAACTCTCAATGTGAGAAAGGGCAATGCACGGTAACGAAGAGGCTAGCAAGGATGGAAGGGTGAGAGTGCGTATAATCCATGGACTCAACATTAGTCATAAAGAACTCACATACTTATTGCAAAAATCTACAAGTCATCAAAAACGTCGGCACTACGCGCATGCTCCTAGGGGGATAGATTAGTAGGAAAAGACCATCGCTCGTCCCCGACTGCCACTCATAAGGAGGACAATCAAATAACACCTCATGTTTCAAATTTGTTACATAACGTTTACCATACGTGCATGCTATGGGACTTGCAAACTTCAACACAAGCATTTCTCAATTTCACAACTACTCAACTAGCACAACTTTGATATTATTACCCCATATCTCAAAACAATCATCAAGCATCAAACTTCTCTTAGTATTCAAAACACTCATAAGAAAATTTTACTAATCTTGGATAGCTAGAATATTAGGATTTTAAGCAAATTACCATGATATTTAAGACTCTCAAAATAATCTAAGTGAAGCATGAGAGATCAATAGTTTCTATAAAACAAATCCACCAACGTGCTCTAAAAGATATAAGTGAAGTACTAGAGCAAAACTATATAACTCAAAAGATATAAGCGAAGCACATAGAGTATTCTAACAAATTCCAAATCATGTATGGCTCTCTCAAAAGGTGTGTACAGCAAGGATGATTGTGGTAAACTAAAAAGTAAAGACTCAAATCATACAAGACGCTCCAAGCAAAACACATATCATGTGGCGAATAAAAATATAGCTCCAAATAAAGTTACCGATAGAAGTAGACGAAAGAGGGGATGCCTTCCGGGGCATCCCCAAGCTTTGGCTTTTAGGTGTACTTATATTATCTTGGGGGTGCCATGGGCATCCCCAAACTTAGGCTCTTTCCACTCCTTGTTCCATAATCCATCAAATCTTTACCCAAAACTTGAAAACTTCACAACACAAAACTCAAAGTAGAAAATCTCGTGAGCTCCGTTAGCGAAAGAAAACAAAAGACCACTTCAAGGTACTGTAATGAACTCATTATTTATTTATATTGGTTTTAAACCTACTGTATTCCAACTTCTCTATGGTTTATAAACTATTTTACTAGCCATAGATTCATCAAAATAAGCAAACAACACACGAAAAAACAGAATCTGTCAAAAACAGAACAGTCTGTAGTAATCTGTAGCTAGCGCAAGATCTGGAACCCCAAAAATTATAAAATAAATTTATAGACGTGAGGAATTTATCTATTAATAATCTGCAAAAAGAATTAACTAAATATCACTTTCCAAATAAAAATGGCAGCAGTTCTCGTGAGCGCTAAAGTTTCTGTTTTTTTACAGGAAGTGTAACAAGACTTTCCCCAAGTCTTCCCAACGGTTCTACTTGGCACAAACACTAATTAAACACAAAAAACACAACCAAAACAGAGGCTAGATAAATTATTTATTACTAAACAGGAGCAAAAATCAAGGAATAAAAATAAAATTGGGTTGCCTCCCAACAAGCGCTATCGTTTAACGCCCCTAGCTAGGCATAACAAGCAAGGATAGATCTAGGTATTGCCATCTTTGGTAGGCAATCCATAAGTGGATCTCATAATAGATTCATAAGGTAATTTAATTTAATTTCTAGGAAAGTGTTCCATGCCTTTCCTTAATGGAAATTAGAATCTAATATTTCCTTCCTTCATATTAATAATTGCACCAATCGTTCTAAGGAAAGGTCTACCAAGAATAATAGGACATGAAGGATTGCAATATATGTCAAGAACAATAAAATCTACGAGCACATAATTCCTATTTGCAACAATAAGAACATCATTAATTCTTCCCATAGGTTTCTTAATAGTGGAATCCACAAGGTGCAAGTTTATAGAGCAATCATCAAAATCACGGAAACCTATCAAATCACACAAAGTCTTTGGAATCATGGAAACACTAGCACCCAAATCACATAAAGCATAGCATTCATGATCTTTAATTTTAATTTCAATAGTTGGTTCCCACTCATCATAAAGTTTTCTAGGGATAGAAACTTCGAATTCAAGTTTTTCTTCATAAGATTGCATCAAGGCATCAACGATATGTTTAGTAAACGCTTTATTTTGACTATAAGCATGAGGAGAATTTAGCACGGATTGCAAAAAGGAAATACAATCAATCAAAGAGCAATTTTCATAGTTAAATTCCTTGAAATCCATAATAGTGGGTTTAGCAACATCTAGGGTTTTAATTTCTTGAATCCCACTTTTATCAATTTTAGCATCAAGATCAAAAAATTCCGACTTCTTCGAACGCCTTCTAGGTAAAGGTGGATCATATTCAGTCCCATCATTATCAAGATTCATATTGCAAAACAAAGATTTAATAGGGGACACATCAATAACTTTTAGATCTTCATCTTTATTTTCATAGGAACTAGAAGAACACGCTCTTATAAAGGCATCTTTCTTAGCACGCATCCTAGCGGTTCTTTCTTTGCACTCATCAATGGAAATTCTCATGGCTTTGAGAGACTCATTGATATCATGCCTAGGTGGAATAGATCTAAGTTTCAAAGAATCAACATCAAGAGAAATTCTATCAATGTTCCTAGCCAACTCATGAATCTTAAGTAATTTTTCTTCAATCAAGGCATTGAAATTCTTTTGCGAAGTAATAAATTCTTTAGTATTAGATTCAAAATCAGAGGGCATCTTATTATAATTTCCATAAGAATTGTTGTAGGAATTACCATAATTATTAGAGGGATTACTAGGATAAGGCCTATGATTAAAATTTCCTCTATACGCATTGTTACCAAAATTGTTCCTACCAACAAAATTCACATCCATAGATTCATTATTATTCTCAATCAAAGTATACAAGGGCATATCATTAGGATCAGAAGAAACACTCTTACTAGCAAATAATTTCATAAGTTCATCCATCTTTCCACTCAAAACATTAATTTCTTCTATCGCATGCACCTTTTTATTACTAGATCTTTCAGTTTGCCATTGAGAATAATAAACATAATATTATCTAGGAGTTTAGTAGCTTCTCCTAAAGTGATTTCCATAAAAGTGCCTCCCGCGGCCGAATCTAAAAGATTTCTAGAAGCAAAATTCAATCCGGCATAAATTTGTATAATCATCCACAAATTTAAACCATGAGTAGGGCAATTATGTATCATTAATTTCATTCTCTCCCAAGCTTGTGCAACATGTTCATGATCAAGTTGCTTAAAATTCATAATATCATTTCTAAGAGATATGATCTTAGCGGGAGGAAAATACTTAGATATAAAAGCATCTTTTTTGCACTTGTTCCATGAATCAATATCATTTTTAGGCAAAGACGAAAACCAAGCTTTAGCACGATCTGTAAGCAAAAAAGGGAATAGCTTTAATTTAACAATATCATTATCCACATCTTTCTTCTTTTGCATATCACACAAATCAACGAAGCTATTTAGATGGGTAGCGGCATCTTCACTAGGAAGGCCGGAAAACGGATCTTTCATGACAAGATTCAACAAAGCAGTATTAATTTCACAAGATTCAGCATCGGTAAGAGGAGAAATCGGAGTGAAAATAAAATCATTATTGTTGGTATTGGTGAAGTCACACAATTTAGTGTTATCTTGAGCCATCGTGACAAGCAAGCAAACAAACACACAAGCAAACAAAAGGCAAGCGGGCAAAAAGAGGCAAACGAGAAAGAGAGGGAGGATAGAGAGAGAGGTCGAATAAAATGGCAAGGGTGAAGTGGGGGAGAGGAAAACGAGAGGCAAATGGCAAATAATGTAATGCGGGAGATAAGGGTATGTGATGGATACTTGGTATATTGACTTTTGCATAGACCTCCCCGACAACGGCGCCAGAAATCCTTCTTGCTACCTCTTGAGCACTGCGTTGGTTTTCCCCGAAGAGGAAGGGATGATGCAGCAAACACTACAAAAAAAAGACACATCCGTGACATTTTGGGCCAAACAATTTTTTTTTCTGTCATACATATAACACTTCTATGACGATAATTGTGACAAAACCCGGTATCATCATAGATGTGGTGGGCTCCTACTTCTATGACAAAAACTCATGACAGAAAATGGGCTTTTCGTCCTGGGCGAGCCGGAGACGCAGCTGCATGACATTCTTTGGGCCGTCCATGACGGAAAAAACCATGGTAGAAGCGAGGGCGAGGAAAATTTTGGGGAGTTCCTAGTTACGGTGGGAGGTCGGGGGCCGAGCGATGCGCGTTTCTCTCGTACACGTACGCGCGTGTGTGCGAGGTGTTGGCTCTAACTGAACCCGAGTGAGGCGTTGGGCTCTAACTGAACCCGAGTGATTGCACTGCAGGCTACGCGTTACTGAACCCGAGCGATCGATCGATGGCTGTTAACTGAACCCGATCGAGCGATTCCTTCGCTACTGCTGCTAACTAAAGCCGATCGATGCTGCCTTTGGATGAACAATGAGCATTGCGGGGGGGGGGGGGGGGGGGGGGTGGATGAACAGTTCCCGGTGGGGGTGGATGAACAGGACCCCGTGGTGTTGCCTCTGGATGAATAGGACCCCGATCGATCGAGCCGGTTGGGGCTGGATGAACAGGACCCCATGGAGGGCTAGATGAACAGGACCACCCCGTGGAGGGCAGGATGAACAGTAGACGGTGGAGGGCAGGATGAACAGTAGCCCGTGGAGGGGTGGTTGAATAGGAGCCCGTGGAGAGGGCTGGTTGAACAGTAGTCGGTGGAGTAGCACGCGGTGGAGGCTGGATGAACAGGAGCTCGTGGACGAACAGTCGCAGGTGGAGGCTGGAGGAGGTCGACGATGGATGAACAGTAGCTCGTGGAGGCTGGAGGGGGTCGACGGTGGATATGAACAGTATCCCGTGGAGTCCCGTTTTGCGGTACGCCACACCCCTCCTAATGAACAGGACCCCCGTTTTGACCGTAGCACTCCAACACAAGTCCGTTTCGTCCGTTTTGCGGTACGCCACACCCCTCCCGATCAACAGGACCCCCGTTTCGACCATAGGAGGTCTGTTTCCTCCGTTTTGCGGTACGCTAGACCCCTCCCGATGAACAGGATCCCGTTTTGAACGTGGCCGGTCGAACACAAGGCCGTTTCCTCTGTTCTGCAGTACGCCAGGCCTCATTTCCATCGCCTGTTCCGTCCAAGCCCTCCCGATGAACACGATGCATTCTGTTGCCTCCCCATGAACACGACGCATTCCGTTGCCTCCCCATGAACACGACGCATTCCGTTGCCTCCCCTTGAACACGACGACGACGTTGTTTCTCCGTTCCAACCCAGCCATGTACACGAGCCCTGGCCGTACGTATGCACGAGTAGGCGTTCGAGACCCCGCCTGTATGTACACATACGTGGCTGTATTTTCTTTCTTGCACCCTAGCCGCCTCTACTACGACACGCGCGTGCCTCTACATCGACCAGTATATATGTACGTACACGTTTGCGACCAGAATGACAACACTACGTACGCTTCGACCAGGTGGGTCCCGACTGTCAGGCACATCCTTGCGTGCGAAGATGTAGCTGGTGGGTCCCAGCAGTCAGGGGGGCAAAATACGGTGGCCCGTCCGGTGGGTCCCGTTGTCAGGTGGAGGAATAATTATTTTTCATGTAATAAGGATGCACTTCCTTGCTGCGGCCGTGGACCCAGCTATCAGCCTCTCCACGTACAGTCCATGTCTGATGGAAGTCGTTCCTTGACCACGTTGACCACGCCGCGCCGAGAGCACCAGGGCGGTGGATGATGGCGAGGCCTAGGAAGGGGACGACGCGGAGCTGGGGAAGACGTGACAGTGGATGCCCACACGTAGAGGAGTACGAGGGTTCACTGGTTCGCTGCGGTGTGAGGCTGCCGTCGCCGCAGAATAACAGGGGGTGTGGGTGAGTAGAGGGATGGTCTGGCCAGCGGTGGGAGTAGTAGGGGGCGGTGAGGCCTCCGCCGCATCACAGCCGGCCACAGGAGGCAGGAGCACGAGGCACGACCGGCGCTGGTTTGGGTGGCTGGAGCAAGAAGAACAGAGGTTGAAGAAGCACTACGGCCGTTGGATGGACATCGTACGGTCACTGGAGCTAGAATCATGCATATTGACTAAGTTGACAAAGCCCTCCGTCCCCGTCAACTTAGTAGGCCCACAAATTAGCCTGCCACTATACTGGGTCCCAGCTAACAAGGGGAGTATTCATTTTTTTGTGCGTAATAAGGAGGCACTTCCTTGCGTGCGAAGATATAGCTGTGGGTCCGAGCTGTCAGCGGCGGTAACGTTTTTTTCGCGAAATACAGAGGCCCTTTCGGTGGGTCCCTGATGTCAGGTGGAGGAATCATTATTTTGCGCGTAATAAGGAGGCATTTCCTTGCATGCGGCTGTGGACCCAGCTGTCGGCCTCTCCACGTAAAGTCCACTTCAGATGCATGTCGGTCGTTGACCACGTTGACCAGGCCGCGCCGAGAGCACCAGGGCGGTGGACGACGGCGAGGCCTAGGAAGGGGACGACACGGAGGCAGGGAAGACTCGGCAGTTGTTTCCCACGCGGAGGGGAGTACAACTGTATGAGGGTTTACTGGTTCGTCTGCCGTCGCCGGAGAATAACAGTAGGTGTGGGTGAGTAGAGGGATGGCTAGGCCAGTGATGGGAGTACGGTCGGGCGGTGAGGCCTGCGCGGCAGCACAGCCGGCCGTGAGGAGGAGGGAGCAGGCAGTCCCGCCGGCGCTTGTTTGAGTGGCTGGAGCAGGAAGAGCAGAGATTGAAGAAGCACGACGGCCGTTGGATGGACATCCAACAATCAGTGCTTGTGCGTCAACCTTTTTTTTAGGAAAGCCTCAAATCTGTGGAAAACAGCATACAACCCATCTGCCATTATTTCTAATAATTTACATCCCATTTGCTAATTCTTAAGGTTTTTTTAGAGCCCATATTCTTTTTGTTAGCATTACAACCCATATTGTGGTAACGGTTAAAAAATTATACGAAATTTTGCATATTTCGGTGCGGTCCGAACTGTTTTTAATCCCGAAATTTTGACTCACATTCAAACTGATTTTAAAAATAAATGTATATCAATATAAAATCCAACAAATTCTCCACGCATAAAAATTAATGTAATTTAAAATCTTGAAATGAAAAAAAGATATTTGAAACTAATTGCCGTTTGATGTGTTTTAAAAATGTACAACTCATTTCTCATTACTGATGGGCCATTTTCTCGGCCAGCCGAATGAAAGCTCTCCTCGTCTTGAAAGGTTTGTAGCCCAACAGGCCTGACAAAGCGACTTACTTGGCAAATCACAAAAATACTGGGTTGTGGCCATGGACCCAGCTGTCAGCCTCTCCACGTATAGTACTCTTCCGATGGAAGTCGTTCCTTGACCACGTTGACCATGCCACGCGGAGAGCACCACGGCGGTGGACAACCGCGAGGCCTAGGAAGGGGACGACGCGGCAGTGGAAGCCCGCGCGGAGAGGACTATGAGGGTTCACTGGTTCGGCTGCGGTGTGAGGCTGCCGTCGCCGTAGGGCCTGGCCAGCAGTGGGAATAGTAGGGGGCAGCGAGGCCTCTGCGGCAGCACAGCCGGCTACGGGAGGCAGGAGCATGCGGCACGACCGGCGCTGCTTTGGGCGGCTGGAGCAAGAAGACCAGAGGTTGAAGAAGCACTACGGCCGTTGGATGGACATCGTACGGTCACTGGAGCTAGAATCGTTCATATTGACGAAGTTGACAAAGCCCTTCGTCCCCGTCAACTTAGTAGGCCCACAAGTCAGCCTCCCAGCAAGGTGGGTCCCAGCTAGCCGGGGGAGTATTCATTTTTTTTGTGCGTAATCAGGAGGCACCTCCGGTGGGTCCGAGATGACAGCGGGGGGAACGTTTTTTCGCGAAATACGGTGGCCCGTCCGGTGGGTCCCAGCAGTCAGGGGCAAACATTTTTTTTTGCAAAATACTGGTGGCCCGTCCGGTGGGTCCCCGCTATCAGGTGGAGGAATAATTATTTTCCGCGTAATAAGGAGGCACTTCCTTGCGGCTGCCGTGGACCCAGCTGTCAGCCTCTCCATGTACAGTACTCTTCCGATGGAAGTCGGTTGTTGACCACATTGACCACGCCGCGCCGAGAGCACCACGACAGTGGACGACAGCGAGGCCTAGGTAGGGGATGACGCGGAGCCGTGCAAGACGCGGTAGTGGATGCCCACGCGGAGTGGAGTATGAGCGTTCACTGGTTCGGCTGCGGTGTGAGGCTGCCGTCGCCGCAGAATAACAGGGGGTGTGGGTGAGTGGAGGGATGGCCTGGCCAGTGGTGGGAGTAGTATGGGGGCGGTGAGGCCTCCGCGGTAGCACATCCGGCCACGGGAGCCAGGAGCAGGCGGCACGACCGGCACTGCTTTGGGCGGCTGGAGCAAGAAGACCAGAGGTTGAAGAAGCACTATGGCCGTTGGATGGACATCATACGGTTACTGGAGTATTGACTAAGTTGACAAAGTTGTCCGTCCCTGTCAACTTAGTAGGCCCACAAGTCAGCCCAACAATATGGTGGGTCCCAGCTAGCAGGGGGTATTCATTTTTTGGGCGTAATAAGGAGGCACTTCCTTGCGTGCGAAGATATAGCTGGTGGGTCCGACCTGTCAGTGGGGGGAACGTTTTTTTCCCGAAATACAGAGGCCCTTCCTGTGGGTCCTAGCTGTCAGGTGGAGGAATCATTATTTTGCGTGTAATAAGGAGGCATTTCCTTGAGTGCGACCATGGACCCAGCTGTCAGCCTCTCCACGTACAGTCCACTTCCGATGGATGTCGTTCATTGACCACGTTGACCAAGCCGTGCCGAGAGCACCAGGGCGGTGGACGACGGTGAGGCCTAGGAAGGGAACGACACGGAGCCAGGGAATACTCGGCAGTTGTGTCCCACGCGGAGGAGTACGTGGGTTTACTGGTTCGTCTGCCGTCGCCGGAGAATAACAGCATGTGTGGGTGAGTAGAGGGATGGCTAGGCCAACGATGGGAGTACAGTGGGGCCGTGAGACCTGCGCGGCAGCATAGCCGGCCGCGGGAAGAGGGAGCAGGCAGTCCCGCCGGCGCTTGTTTGAGCGGCTTGAGCATGAAGAGCAGAGATTGAAGAAGCACGACAGCCGTTGGATGGACATCCAACAGTCACTGCTCCCGTGTGTTGACTAAGTTGACAGGGCGTTGCGTGTGCGTCAACCTTTTTTATGAAAGCATATGCGTCAACCTGTAGTAGGCGCACAAGTCAGCCTCAAATCTGTGGAAAACAGTATACAACCCATCTGCCATTATTTCTAATAATGTACACCCATTTGCTAATTCTTAAGAATTTTTTGGAGCCCATCTTCTTTTTGTTAGCATCACACCCCATATTGTGACCACGGTTAAAAAGTATACGAAATTTTGCATATTTCGGTGCGGTCAACTGTTTTTAAGTCAGAAATATCGATTCACATTCAAACTATTTTGAAAAATAATTTATATAAATATAAAATCCAAATAATTGTCCATGCATAAAAATCAATGGAATTTAAGATCTTGTAATGAAAAAAAATTGAAACTAATTCCCGGTTTGATGTGTTTTAAAAATGTACAGCCCATTTCTGGGCAAACCGAATGAAACTCTCCTCGTCTTGAAAGATTTGCAGCCCAGCAGGGCCGATAAAGCAAGTAGGCCTTGTTTGGGTATTTCTTTAAAAAATAGAACTGGGCTAGCCATTTTCAGCAAGAAAAAAACACAACTGGGCTCATGATGTGGTAAACATAAATAAAACCCTGGCTAGACGGGCCACAGCCCCCGCACAGCCCCGTTATTACCCTGATCCGTCGCTAAAACTAGTATAAATAACAACGGCTTGTTCCTCAAAAAAAACTGCGCGACTTGCTGGGTCCCTGGTGTCAGCCGCTCGTAGTGTAATTCTCTCGTTTATTGACTATGTTGACAATGGCGTGAGCCCCAGATGTCCAACCATTAGGAGGAACCATATTTTTGGGCTTGTACTATAGAGGCACTTGCTTGCGTACTTCCATGACGCTGGTGGGTCCCTACTGTCATCCTCTCCACGTACAATCATCTCCTTGTTCCTCTTAGTTGTTGACGATGTTGACAACGCAAGAGGGCGGCGCACCGCGCACGGCGAGCGAACCAAGGCCTCAAGGTGGAGGACGACGGCGAGGCCTCGGATGGAACGAACAGGAGCCATTGAAGATGCGCCGGTCCAGTCGCAGGCGGAGGGGAGTACGAGGGTTGACTGGTTCGGGTGCAGGTGCGTGTTGGGGCTGACGTCGCCGGAGAATAACAGGACGTGTGGGGGAATAGAGGGAGAGACTGGCCAACGTTGGAGGGTACGTACAGTAGGGCGGCGGAGGCGCAGCCAGCCATGGGAGGCGGGAGCAGGCGGAGCCGATGGGGTGGTTTGGTTTGGGCGGCTGGAGGAAGAAGAAGACAAGAGATAGAAGATACATGACAGATGTTGGATGTCAATCCAACGGCTGGTAGGCAGAATCGTTTGTTGACTGACTAGTAAGTCGACACCACCTTGGATAGACTATTTCCTTGCGGGTCCCAAATGTCTGAATCCAAATCTGTCACGGTCATGCAGCCTTTCCTATGAAAATTTACAGCCCATTTGATGTGCTAGTTCGAAATAAGTTTGTGGGTGCTGGTGGGGGCTAATCACTTGGCTTATGTAATGCACAGTGAGCTCAAGCAGCCGGCGAGAGTGATGCCATTTTCCTTGTTTCAAAGAAAATATGACAGTCACAGCCAAGTTGAAAAGGGCAGGAACATCTAACTCCAGCTTACAAATTGTACAAAAGCACGAGGGTAATTGTTCATTAGGTTTACCAAAAAAACAGATTGAAAAGGGCAACAACATCTAACTCCAGCACTGTTTTCGGCAGTCACAGTCAAATGGATCGGTCAGGTCCATAGAATGAACATCCTGGGTCGTAAAATTTACTGGATTATGACCACAATATGTTGTAAATAGAAGCCCGGCACGTTCAGAAGCTCTTTTTCCCACCTGAAACTCCTTTTTTTGCTCTTCGACATACCCATCCATCAAAACCATGCTACTGATAAACTTAAGCCTGATGGACAGTAGTAACCTCGCATTCAGCAAGAAGAATGCGACAAATCTTCTGTTTGCATGGTTGACTACATATTGTTCTAGCGTCATTGTCTTCAATCGAATCTCATGAGAAGTGAGAAAATCCCGATGCTTACGAATCCATCGATTGGTTATAAATTTCTTACCCCGTCCTGTTGCCTAAATAGACATGAAGATTGAAAACAGTTAAGGTCTAAAAGAAGAGTGTCGAAAGAGCAACAGCCGGACGGTTAATTCTAGTACACTATATGCGGGCTTCCAATGTGCGTGAAACTATCACCTTTATATACAACTTCTCCAGACATGGAAAGCATTGCAGCAAGCCAATAATCTTGTTCAGATCAAAACTATTCATTTGGATATATAAGATCTTGACAGAATCCAGCACCATTGATAGGCCATCCATGGAGAAACTCTTCATTGAGCATAGAACATAATATTAGTACAAAATGTGTACTCCAAGATGATATATAAATTATGCGCGGAAATTTAAAATGTAGCTTATGGTTACAAGTGTAGATGATAATATAAAGTACCTGAAGAACTGTGGAGCCAAACACCATATTGAAATGAGCACAGAGATCATGTATTACACCCAAGGTCTCTAGTTTAGGCGCAGAGAGGACGATTATTTGCAATGGTGAATAACTAGAATCAAGGATCAACCTTTGAAGTGAAGGGGCATCTTGGATGATGAGCTGCCTTCCGTCAAAAGAAATTCCAATTCTTACAAGGTTAGGCGACTTTATTTGGAGACAACTGATTCTAACTGTGAAAACAAGCACCAAGCACTCCAGCGCAGGGCAACTGGAGTGGATGATGCTGTGCAATGAGGCCTCCGATATACGAACCCGCACAAGTGAAAGTTTCTTGAGAAATGGGAGTCGAAGGTTTAGTACCAGGTTGTCTAGTAGGTAGCACTACGCAAAGGTGGCGGTGTGGAGAGAGGACGAAAACCCCGAGATGGACATCGGTGCTGAGGGCACAAGTTCATGGCGTTCGGTATGTGGTATGTGATTTCCAGGGGAATAGTAGAACTCAAGCAGTTGTAGTTCTGTGAATTCAGGGGATTCCAGCCACGCGTCCACAGTGCAGGGCATGGTATGCTTGCTCAGGTAGCATGACGGGATGCAGAGGCTTTGAACGGAGCCCTGGTGGGAGGAGATGGTGGCTCTGGGGATTTCAAAATCATTGAAGAGAGATAGCTGACGACGGTCGAGATTAAGGGGAATGGCACGCCATAGAGGGCGCCACCGAATTGAGAGGACTTGGGTGCGGCAGCAATCCTTGGTGGGGAGAAGCAAGATGATCTCCCCAAGGATGGCATCCGGGAGATCGCTGATGCGGTCCACCCGAGATTCTACGGGTTCCTGGGATCCGTTGGGGGCGGGGTCGCCGCTTCTCCCCGCGCTGCCGGGTGTGGGATCTACAACAGGCGTCGCCCCTGGCGGGAGCCTCATCTTCTTGGCGTTGGGGTCATCCAACTCCATTTTCCTCGAGGGCGTCGCGTCACGCTCACGGATTTGAGCAGAGTAACGAATGATGAGCCTAGTTGTAGTGCGAGCGAAGAAGAAGGGGAGCTGGGGGTTTTATGTAGGAGTGAGGAAGAAGGGGAGCTGGGGTTTTCTGTAGGAGTGAGGTGAGGAATTTGGGGGTACGAGTGGAGCGAGCTGACGTGAGGTGGGTGGGAGCAAGGAGGAAGAAGAGCACCCAGGTTTTTGAATTGATTTTACTATTTACTAGTGTGGATGGGCTGTTTTGTCTTGGGACCCGAGAAACAATTACTACTAGTACCGTGGAGACACTCTACAGCTACCCAGAAAAACAATTACTACTAGTACAGTGGAGACACTCTACCGCTTCTGGCTCCTCCTAGGTCATTGAAACGTCTCCCTCTACTGAATGCCGTTATACTTTTGTTCACCGACATGCAGGCCATGCAGCGTGCGGGCCCAAATGCCATCCACCAAATTAGAAGGCAGTATGCAGGCGGAGAGTCACCCCGGTCGTAGCGCGGCAGTAACGAGCCGTCGTATCACAAAACCCCACCTCCCCGCAGTCTAAGTTTGACGGATGAAGCAACCATCATTTCACTCTCCGCTGAATCCCCTTCTCCATCACCGTCTTCAAGAAAGGCAACACTTGCATCTGCCACTGTTCTTCTCTCCGAACGAAGGGAAGGTAAGCGGATCCGTGATGTTGGTATATTTTCGTTCAGAGGAAAAAAAAGAACTTTTGCAAAGCAGTAACCGATCCTCACTCTCTTTTTTGTTTCATTGTCATTGCGATTGTGTTTTCCTTTCAGTGGACTCCTAGTATTCGTCAGTTTCATGATGGACCAAGGAGAACCAGGCAAAGATCTACCGATATTGGAGCAGACGCGGGAGGCTGATCCCCACGAGACAGAGAGCTCCAAGAAGATGGAGGCAACCACCGAGGCGACCCCAGATACTGAGATGGTTAACGCCCCGTTTGAGGTTACAGCCCCTGTGGCACTGCAGGAGCAGTTTTCCCCCTTCGAGGATGTGTCCCCCCCGCTGAGCTGCCCAAGGTGATTTCCTTCTTTGCCGATCTCGATTGTGGTTTTTCATCTAAGTATGTGGTGATTTTTTTAAAAAAGGAAGTATGTGGTGATTAATAATGCAAAATTTTATTAGCTTCGATGCCATGGTATATGTAGTGGTTTAAATAACTTGTGTTTCTTATACTGAAAAGTAATTTAGAATTTGTTTCTGTTTCAATTAGAGCCCTGATGCAGACAAGGATTGTGTGGTTGCACATGTCACTCGCTATGAGGCGGACGACCTGAATATACGCACTGGGAAAACAGAGTTGTTAGGCTGTTGGATCCTGGAAGCCATTTGCGGTTATACCAATGAAGAGTTGTATTCCAGCCTCACTGTTGTCGGGCGTGTTGTCCAGGGTGCACTGAAGCACAAGAAGTTCAAAGCTACTCCTTTTTTTGTGAGGAATACTGTTCTTATCAAGCTTACGCAGGAAGATGACGTGGCATGCCTCCACAAACAAGTTTATCAGTGGCAAGGCCACAAGGTTGTCTTCATGAAGGTTCACAGGATTGAGCTGCTGCGGGACGTCCTCAATGATGTTCATGGCAAGGTCCGTCTTGTGTCCATCCCAAATTAGATCGAGGCATGAAATAGTTGCCCCAGCTAGTGTTTAATAGTAGTTTGGATTGTGTCTAATTATCTGAACCTTGCCTGTTATCGACCCCTCTGGGGCTAGTACTCTGTTTGAATCTGTCTATGGGAACTGCTTCTACTTTTGTGTGCCCGTGAATCATGTGAGAACCATCGTAATTGTTGCCGAAACAGATGCGTCCTCACTAGTTTTTTCATGAATATGGCATGGTAAGACATAAGTTGTCACGGTTTATCAAACGAGCAGTGTGTGTTTTGATGAAATAGAGCACTCGTTCGAGAACCGTGCGCCGACGTATACATAAGTACTTGTAAACACTGTTGGTGCTATCCCACTTGTAAGCAGTTGTGCAAAACACGGCACATTGGCTCAGCTTGCTTCAACACTAGGCTATCGACCAGCTAACAATCAACAATCTGCTGTCTGACATATAAGAAACTATGTATCTTGTTACAGTGGTTCATGCAGTTAATTGAGGCCACAATGTAATAAATTCCAAACGTTCACACGCTAGTCCAGTGCTCATGTGGAACACTCACATTAAACTCTTCTTCATAAAAAACTTGAAAAGCATAAGTTAAGCAATTGTATACATCTCAATGATTCATAGAACATAACAAACATATACTAGTTCATAGCAAAAGACAAAGTTGTGAGAAGGTTTACAAATCAGGAAAAACAAGCAAGGCTTCTCTCTGAGCAAAGGGCCTCCCGGCAGGCTTAAATTTCCTGGCGTTCACTCTGGTTTTTTCTTGTTGCCACCATTCAGGGTTAGGTTCTCTCATTCCAGAATAACCAATTATAATTGTGGTATCAGCTGGAATGCTGAACTGAACCATGCAGTGTACTGACCAGCTGAAATGCTTGTGCATTCCACTAAATTTAAGCACCGCTATTTGCAGAAATAAGCAAACCACAACGCCTCTTGTCCGCGCACCTATCCAAAAAACTGCCGTGCAGCCGTGCCAGCTAGTCCTTGGTCCATGGATGAACTTGTAGAAAGTGCATTACGGACTAGGATGCAGTTGTTTTCGCTCGTCCCTGCACTGCAATCAGGAAGTAAAACGTACGAATCAGCTTCTTTTAGATTGCATTGGTCATTCTACCTTAGTTACTACCAATGTAGGGATACCTTGAAGACGGGAGGTTAGACGACGGCAGCGAGGGATAGCCATCTCATTTTGCGCAGTTGTACTAAAAATGAGGTGTGTGCTTTTGATTGCGCGAATAGAAACGATATGGAGACAGACATCCCAAAACGATATGGAGACAGACATCCCTGTTTGCGCAAATAAGATATATAGTTATTTAAACAGTGACAGATATTACTACTTTCCCCCGTTTCCTCTTAGAACCAAGTCCTAGATTCATGCTACAACTTTCCCACTTTCTTCCCTGTTTGAACCAACACTTTGAGTCGACTGTATGAAATAGCTTTACTTCTAATCTACTACTACTATAATGCGGCAGTTTTGAAATTCGATTTACCACTCCATCTTCGGTTCTCCCGCCCAAACAAGCATTGGCTCAAAATCCACCATTCATTTCCCCTCTCATGCATATCACTGTCGTCCATCAAACAAAGGATGACATGATCTGACGGCTAAGAGCTGCCGGATTCGCTCCCGCTCCTTGTGCACATGGCCGACTCTGCTCTCCAAGTAAACAAATAAAGAAGTCCCCGTTGAATCTGGATTGCACCTACTGAAGTTGAGAAATGTCTAGAAACTGGTGCCACCTCCTCACATGCAAGTACGACAAGTTGGCAAATAGCTAGCACATTTTGGTTCCCCGTTGTCACCTGGGAAATAAACACCCTATTACTAACTTATTTTTTTAGATTACTGTAAAAATGGATTTTTTAGATGCCGCTATACTGCAAAGTTTACACTGTTGACATAACATAACATTGCATGGCTGATGCTAGCTAAAGTTTTATTCTGCTTCATCGAGAAATGTAATATTTTTATTATTCGCAGAAAAAGTGTAATATTTTATTTCAGTCATACATAAGCTATACCTCAAGCTAATACAGGACATGAGTGTCTGTCAGACCTAAATGACTTATTTAGTTGCACAAAATAGTCCATAAACATGCATGTAAACCGTCAAACAACTATGGAACTATACATCAGTGGAACCCAGGAAACATCATATAATAAAACTACAACTTTTATCTTGTAATCAAATTCTTACTTGGAACTCAGTTTGATTTGTGCAAGTGATTTTCTTCTTATTACAGAATAGTCCTTAGATCATGCAAACAAACACACTATGATATCTACTCAAGATACAAGTACCCATTTCTCTCTCTAAAAAGAAGGTATATGAGTATCTATCATACAGAACATACGTGTAAAGCACGTGCCTTAGTAGAAGTGTAGGTGGCTTTGGAACAACGGACGGAAGTAGAAAAGGATCCACACGAAGGGAGCTGGGGCAGTAGAGCAAGGCAGGTTTCGAAGGAATATATACATGAGGGTCGTCGGCATGTCACAAAGACGGCGTCGGGAGGCCGCATCTTGGCCATAATACCGCAGGGAGGAAGAAGGGGTGGGAGGCCCTCCCGAGCCGGCGCTCTCTCGGAGAGAATGACACGGCCGCCGATCGGGACGCGTGGGCAGCCGTTGGTCTCCTCCCTCGCCGCCAACGATAGCGTGAACGATGCACCTACACCCCTGCCCCGGTCGAGGTTGTCCGGCCGGATTTGTGACCAGCCGTGAGCTGAGAGAGAGAGTGTGGCCACCTATGTGTTGCTTAGATCTGGAGAGCATGAGAGAGTGAACGAGAGGAACCCTAGTAAAGCAAGCGCTAAGGCTCTGCTTTTATATATAGTGGAGTGATTTTGTTGTACCGGCTTCAAAAAATGCGCTCCTACGTGTACCCGCGAGTGGGTGTGAGAGAACTAGTGCGTGTGTGCATCGCTTCTCTTCATGAGAGTACAATATACTATGCCTAGAGAACGTTCGCCGCAAGAGTAATAGTACAAGTGTGTGACGTGTGAGCTAAAATAAAATATGCGCGCCGTCTTTTGTTCTTTAGAAGTTCTGAGGGTAGGGTGTGAAGAGCACATATGTGCGTGACGTCTACCTGCAGATAGACGGTGGGTGCGACGTGCGAGTCTGCGAGAGGACTCGGGAGAGTCGTGACTCGTGAGGGTGTGTGTGCGTGAGAGAGAGGGGGGCACGTATCAATGCAATCCATGTGTTCGTAAATCATTATCCGACAAACGTTCGCCACAAGCCTTTTCCTGACGAACGCCGTAAGGACCGTTAGATCGACATCCGACAATGTCAGTTTTGCCATGTCATTTAACAGAACAGCCACTCCTCCTACACACAAATCTTCCACATGAGTGTTAGCAACTGCCGTATGCTCCCTCCGTTCCGAAATGCAGTGCATATAGCTTTATTGAAAATTCGAACCTCGCAAACTTTTACCGAGTTTTCTTGCACATGTAGAATACCATGTATATATCATTTCATTCATCTTCGAGAGGTAACTATAAAGTTGGGTGAGGAGTCTACAAAGAAACACCATCGTATCACCCGCAGCAATTTCAAGCATCCTTTAGTGTCGAGGAATATCATAGGAACTCTATATGATATGACTTTTATAGGATTTTTTCCTTTAGAGCCAATTGGCTCATAGGAATAGATTCATATACTCCACATTTCAAAGGAAATAAACATGATATCATTTCTATAGCTTTAGAGCCACTTGGTTCATATGAATGGATTCCTATACTCCCTTAATTTCAAAGGAAAATACACATTAAAGTATATTCAATAGAAAAGTTCCTGTGATATGAACCAAATTAAATCTATTTTCTAATCCCTCCTCATAGGAATTGAGAAATATGCCATCTCTATATTCAATAGAAAAGTTCCTATGATGTGAACCAAATGACATCTCTTTTCCAATCCCTACTCATAGGAATTGAGATGCTCCATGTCATCTCTTTCCCTACAACTTCCATGTATACATCTTCTATTCCTAAATAGATAGTACAACCCACTAGTAGCTTTTTTCCAAAACATGCAACTATGGCACAAGAACTATATAGTGTGCCAATAACTTTGAAAGATGGTCGCTGGATGAAGCTAACCCGACAGTGCAGAGATAGGCAAATCCGAGCACTACTGGTCATTGGATATCATCAACATTCCACCAGATCTGCCACATGTACAATTTAGAAGACTCCATGGTTGAACTTAAGCATAATGCACAAACCTCAAAACACAAGCACTTCTCCTTTGTTCTATAATCTTCTGTATCATAATTGATTATTTTTTCTAAATGAATTGCCATTATTTGTTTTTTACTTTATGATTTACTCCCTACGTTCCAAAATAGATGACCCAACTTTGCACTAACTTTGTACAAAGTTAGTGCAAAGTTGGGTCATCTATTTTGGAACGGAGGGAGTACAATGCACAACCCCATGAATCTTAACATTTTTATAAAACTTATTGATTTTGAATGAGATGAACTATAAGAACTAAACGAACATCTACATCATGCATATATGACTCAAAGCTTTACATCCTATAGTGTGTATTTATTCATAATTTGGTTTCGAAATCTCATGCGTTCAATACATGTGTACCTTACTAGTTTTGAGTAGAGTAGCAAATTTCACGCGGCCCCGGGTATATCAAAATGCAGGGCCCATGCATCATTGCCTTTCGGTCGAACCTACGTCCACAATTTTTTGTACATACTATATCTCCCCTGGTCCCCGAACCCAAAATGTTGCCTCGTTCCCGTAAAACCAAGCGGCCCACACATATTTAAGGCATCGGCTCGAACCCGTTTACTATGACGTGTCCCCGCACGCCGTAGTACTCCTACAAACCCTACCGCCGCACTCATCATCAGTTTTCTTCAAGAGGACGAGGGAGAAGCCGATTTGTAGTGGAGGCGCTTTCAAAAAAAGGATCTGTAGTGGAGACCCCTACCCTAGGTTGCCCTAGGTAGCTGCCGCACACATCATTGTTTTCTCTTTTCTTTATGCTCTTGCGCCCTAGAGTGAAATGATGGTTGCTTCATCCGTCCAGCTTAATGCGGGAAAGGTGGGGCTTTGTGATTTGACCCCTCGTCGCTCATTTTCTACTACTGTGGCGCTACGACCGGGGTGCCTCCAATTCCAACCGCTGCTCCGAACTGTAATTTGGTGCATCGCATGTGGAACAAGACGGTGGATGAGCCACATGTCGGCCAAAGGGGTCCTGTTAAGTGTGTCGCCATTTCGTGTGCGGATTGACCATGCTTGAGTTGCTACGCCAACATGACAGGAGCAGCCTACCACTTGGTTTTGCTCCTTGGTGAATCCCGACTATATTGATCTAAAAAGATTCGTGCTAAACTACCCTCTCCGTCTCAGTTTTTTTATTTTTAGGCGTCTCGGTTTATAGGGCCTGCACGTAGTTCTAGGTCATCCATTTAACTAACTAAATATGAGTTACTATGTCACAAAAAGTATATCATTGGATTCTTAAGCGGATGTAGTTGTATTTAAAAGTCGAGGGCGGGGCTTTTCCTGCGCGGTAGGCGGCGGGCAGTTCCGCCTAGTCGGTTCGACAGAGACACGAGAAGACGAGGGAATAGGCTGCTGCAAACGTAGGGCTGTGTGATTTGACAGCGAGTTACTGCTGGACAGGGGAGCCCCATGATTTGACTTGCCATTATCATTTTAACTGCGGCGCTACGACCGGCGTGAGTCTCCCAGATTCCTGACCACCTCCATACAGGTGCCTCTCCCAATGCTCCACCATGTAGTAGAGGTTGGCTCTTGCATGAGAGCCCACTTCTCCACTTTTTCCTTGCCTCTCTTTCCTCCACATATGCAAAAATGCCATGTAAAGCGCACTATTGTACTTACTTTTACTTGCTCCTACAGGTGCTTAAGCTTGCCACATAGGCATAAAGTCTGATGTGGCAAGTTAATCAAGAAGAGAGAGACTAGTTTGGTGACCCAAGGAAGAAATGGTGCTAAGCGCGTGTACCTAGGTGAAAAGACAATTTTGAGTCTATAGCTAATTAAATGAAGCAAAGTTAGCAACACCATTTCATTGGAAGAGGTCACTCCTTGGTAAATGCAATAAATACACGCGCTTAGCACCGTTTCTTCCTTGAGTACGAAGAAAGAGATAGAGAGGAGTAAAAAATGCACTTATAGCCAACCTTGTTGTAGTATGAGTGACTAAGTGATGACTATGTATGACATGCAAACATCAGATAGCCTAACGCACCGTGTTAAATCTCCAAGGGCGTGACCGCGCGAGCAACGCGACGGTCGTGGTAGGCGCGACCATGATACGGGCTACTGGAAGCCCTTGGATCTGAGATCAAACGGTAGCATGCTAAGTTGCTAAAAATTTGCAGAATAACCCTCCAGGATAGGATATTCACCCATAGGCCTAGAATCACGCCATGCAACCGTTCGATCTCAGATCCAAGGGCTCTCGGAAGTCCGTATCATGGGAGAATGGAAAGCCACTACCCTGCCGTTCGCACGCTGGCAGTCCGCTCCTACTCGTCCCCGCACGTCCTTCAATACTACGGCGGTTCGCTCCTAGTCGTCCCGTCCATTCACATTACGGCAGTTCCACTAATCCTAACCCTCCTCCCAAATCCATGGCGTCCCAAATCTCCATGATCGGCGGTGAGTACAAGGTTAGAACCATCATTGGCGATGAGTTCGATGTCATCTGCACCCGTTCTTCCGCGACGGTGAAAGGATGCCTTTCTCGCTTTAGCCGCATGTTCAAAACTCAGATGATGAGTGGGTCGTTGGGCTAGATGTTGAGTACACCACAGTCCTGGGACGAGAGAAGGATCTAAAGGACGAAGAGAGGAAGAAGCGCTCCGTGACCCAGGTCTGCGTACATAACGTTTGCTTGGTCTACCACATATGCCATGCCGACGTTGAGTGCCAGGATTTTAAGAACTTCCTCAAGGACAAAACAGTGAAATTCGTTACTGTAGACTTTGGTGACGACAAAGAAGTCCTGCGTCAGATAGGCCTCGTTGTAGGCAACACCTTCGACCTCCAGAAGAATCGGCTGGTGTCCTCTCTTCAGCCTTCAATGCTGACCCTGGCAGGAGCCATGGTTCATCCTTCGTACAGTAAACTGGATAAACCTCATTACACATTTCATCTTCATGGATGGCAGCGGAATGTACTAGATATAGACCACATACACTACGCTACAATGGATGGCTACCTTTGCTTCAATGTCTACAAGGGTTGGATGAAGAGCAACAGCCAAGTGTGCGGTTCAAGCAAAGAAGTATCGGCCAAGAGGAAGAGGCACAAGGACGAAGTCGAGGACGTGGACGAGGACTCCGAGTAAGTTGGCAGTGTCGTTGCTCATGGTGGTTCTAATGCAGTGTCTACCGGAATAGTTGCAAAGTTTAATTTCAGGTGTGCTTAATTTAATTTGAGGGTGTGTTGTGCTGAGCCCCCAGCAGAACTATGTTGTGTTTCTTATCGTTACTTTAACTCTTCAGTACGTACATACTAGTATTTCTTACATTTCATCTTTTAGTTAGTATAGTACTACCACTCGTTTCTTCACATTATATACGTACAATATATATGGCCAACATCATATAGCCAGCAGATTAGTTGTCAAAGAATTTTAGGGTGCTTAGTTTTGTCAAAGAATTCCAGGATGCTTAGAGGGTGCTTGGATCCAAGGGACTTATTTTAGTATGACTAAAAATAGTCTCTTTAAGAGGCTAAAGTTCTAAGCACCCCTGACTAAAGAGGGGCTAAAACTAGTCTTGAGACTAAATTTTTTTAGTCAGGGGTACCCCTACTAAAATGTGGATTAGTCCTCTCTCTACTCATTTAACTCCTCTCCTTTAACACAGGCGAGTTATGGATTGGAGGGTTTGGAGGATAATAAATGCTCATTAACTTGATTTTAGCCTTTTTAGTATTTGGATCCAAGCATGGGTGAGGCTAGCATGTTTTAGTCCCACTACTTTTAGTCATGGGACTAAAACATATCCAAGCACCCTCTTAGTTTTATTTGAGGGGTGGGTTGTGCTGGACACCATTATTGTGACTAGCCTTTTTAATAGTACTATATGCATAATTTGGCGATGAGCGCTCTCTATATGTACCACCTTTTTTAATTTCAATTTTTGCTCCATGGCGCATTCCATCGATAGTACTACTGTACAAAAGTATACATTTTTTAAAAGGCTAGAGTACTATTCATCACATATATAGCCAGTTAAATTCTCAACCTAGAACGACGTGCATGCCATGTAGTAAACCGATACGGAGGAAGTATAGTAAAAATGAGGTGATTTTACCGAGCGATCAGCGGGGGAGCATGGCCTGTCATGCGGTCCCACGTGTCATGATGTACCAAGGCGATGTGTGTGTCCCTCTTGAGGCAGAAGCAATACTAGTACGTGGTTTGAGATGATGGCAAACCGAAGTGTGAAATAATGGTTGCTTCGTCCGTCTGGGAAAGTGCGGAATTTTGATTTGACGTCTCATTGCTCATTACTACTACTGGGCCGGTACGAGTGGGGCGCGTCCCCCCTGCTATTCTGCAATGTTATTTGGTGCTTGACACGTCGACCCGGTTGCTATATGTCCCACATGTCGGTGACAGGAAGTACAGAATTCATGAAAGGGAGCATCGACGGAGGAGTATACTACAGAATTCGCCCTATAGTGAGTCGTATTACAATTCACTGGCCGTCGTTTTACAACGTCGTGACTGGGAAAACCCTGGCGTTACCCAACTTAATCGCCTTGCAGCACATCCCCCTTTCGCCAGCTGGCGTAATAGCTTTTGTCTCGATTACTATTTGTGGCCTTGTACAGATGCAAAATGTATTTTTTATAGTGGCCTTGTATAAGTAAATGGAGGGAGTACTAACCAAAGTACGTAGTAGGGACGAGGAGTAACGGAGGGAGTAGTAAAATTTTCTCCTCGTGCTGCGAGCCACCGCGCACGTGGGCGAGGGAGCGGGCGTAAGGCGTAGTAAGCAAGCTTCACCTCATCCTGCGAGCCACCGCGCCCGTGGGCGGGGGAGACGGCGTACTAAGCAAGCTTCTCCTTGTACTGCGAGTTGACGGGACACATCAAAAGTACTCCAGTGTATAGAGCCTTGCCTCTAAGGTAGGCCCCACATGGTTTTCCTCTTTTTTTAATTTAACATAACGCGTCAAGTCGCAATTTGTTTGTTCACCCGTGGTAGACGATCCTCCCTCCACCAAGTGGACAACCAGTACTCGTGCCAAATTACCACGTGGGCTGCCTTTTTTGTACATAAATGAGCTCCACCGTGTACCTGCGCGGGTGTGGATGGGAAAGAGATAGGAGTACGTGCGCCGTGCGTGCACCTCTTCTCTTCATGCACGTCCCCCACCTACGTGGGTGTGTGTGAGAGAGATACAAACCTAGACATAATGCGCCGTCCATCCCCATTCCTCCGCCCAGTCCAACCACCAGTCACCACCACGCCCCACTCCTCCTCACCTTATCTCTCATCTTTCTCCCTCCATTTTTATATACAAGGGGCCACTCTCAAAATTACAATTTGCAGATATACAAGGCCACTAACACTAATCGATGCAATATTAATGGTGTTTGCCTCGTGGTACTAGCAAAGGAGGACATTAATTATCCCTTGCATGCATGCGGGAGTTTGTAAAAAATGCATCTTGATGTTCCGTGCAATGCACGGGCATCTTGCTAGTCCATGAAAACAACACATGGCAAAATTCCACGGCTTGGGGCGGCAACTGGCTCCGTCGGGCGAGGGGAGGGAGGTGGATCAGCGAGCTGCATAGCTCGTATCCGGCGGGCTACCCAGCCGGCTTGGATGCGGAATAACTACTCTTCATAAGCCATTGTAAGAGTGGACAAAATGGTGGAGGAGATAGGGGAGCGGCCTGTCATGAATGGACGTGTGTCCAGAGTGGGTTTCTCGGCTTCCACATGGGCGGGTTTCATGGAGGCGTTTGAATGCGGCACGGAGGCGTGTTCAGCTGGGCGTGCCGCGAGTGGCGCCCTCGACTCTGACCTAGGATACCGCGCCGTTCTTCCACTGACATGTGGGCTCTTTGGGTGCATGGCATGCATGTCAGTGACCCAACACAGGCAGCGCACAGCAGAGGAACCTTTGGTGGGCCAGGGCGGTCAGAAGTAGGCATTTCATAAACCAATGATTGTTCATTGAGTGTGACATCATCTTTTTCATGTAGATAAGCCTACTATGTTGATAGCCCGTTCGATACGTTGTGATTCATAAAGACCGCTGCAAACATCAATGTTCTGCTTATCATAGATAAGATTGATTAATACCCATAACAATCCATGTCCTTAACAAAGGGTGCATGCACGTATAGGTTGAACGTGTGTCTTGCGTCGTGTGCTGTGTGCATGCAGGCGTGCGAGTGTTGCGTGCGTGCAAGGGTATGTTTCAGTGTTGCATGCATGGGTGCGTACGTGCGTGTGTTCATGAGTGCATGCGTACATGTCAGTGTTGCACGCCAGCATGCGTGCGTGTGTACATGTCAGGGTTGCACGCCTACAAGCGTGCGTGTCTTGCGTGCGTGCATGTGTACGTGCGGGGTGAGGCTACACGTCAGTCGACTGACTTTTTCATCTCTGGTCATTATATTTTCCAGCCGTTGGATACGAAATCAAGGGCCTCTAGTTTATCATCAAACTCCACCCCCCTGAGCTGCCAGCCACCACCGGCCGAACCGCCAGCCCCCGCCGCCCGCGGCCGGCCCGCCCTCCCCGAAACCACTCCCCACCGCCGGTCCGCCGCCGCACCTGCCATCCCTCTAGCCCCCCCCCCCGCCGAGCTTTTTCTCCAGGGATCCCCACCCCACCGCCCAATGAACGCCCCCCAACCATCGGTGACTGCCAACCAGAGGTCTCACGACTTCGAATACCCACATACCACTAATTTATTACCGTTTCTGTCCTTCATATACGCGCTGACGTGTGGGCCCTATGGTAATGTGCGCTGCTGAATGTGGACCGTTTGACTGGTCAATTGATTGTGTTATCAACAAATTACGGAGCTGTATGGTGAACCAGTGACCGTATGATCACCCTAAAATGTACTCCTATTTTATTAACACAGTACAGACTCAAACTACCATTTCTTTCTTTCATATACGGGCTGACAGGTGGGCCCCACGGTTACGCGCCCGGTTGGTGCAACACTAGTTGCGCCGCGTGGAACGTTTGACTGGTCAATTGATTGTGTCATCAATAAAATACGTAGTTGTACGGGTGAGCTAGTGACCGTATAATCATGATATGTATTTGTTTAACACGGTACAGGCGCAAGGGCTCATATATATACGCGCAAGCACTCGCCGCTATAAGCGCGCACACGCGAACCCTACCCCTATGAGCACCTTCGAGAGAGTGGTCCAGCATATATGATCTTGATATTTTATGAAGTCACCATAGGTGCCTCGTAGTCGAGTGGAACGTCTCCTCCCACTGAGCGTACGTTGCCGGAAAATACTGAAATTAACACAAGATAAATCCAAGCACCGAGACTTTAACCTTGGTGGGCTCGAGAAACCACTGTCCTCTAATCATGATATGTATGTGGTGACTGTGATGAGCTTATTCTGAAGTCCAGTGACCATCTCGTGTTTTCGCTTCAAATACAATGACCGTAAGTGTCATCAACAAAATACAGAGCACGCATCAAATGCAAAGTCCATCAGTGTCATCAACAAAATATGGAGACGTAACGTGAGCTAGATACTGTTGTACTATTGTATATGCTTATTTTCTTAGTGCCCGATTGCGTGTGTGGTGTGGTGGGCACATCATTTCTATTTGTGGTGGGTCAAGATGAAGACTCATGGGTCGGTTCCATCCTGCGCCACATATAGGTTGGACCGAGACGTGTTATACGAAGACCCATGTGGAGGACTCGACGTACAACATGAAGCTACCAGAGTCGCGGAGGACTCTATCCCCACTAGTGATAAGCCGACTATATATGATTTGTAACCCTATGCCCTTAGTATGTTATAGAAGCTTGGGGGCTAGTTCGTCGATAGTATACACACATGCACAATGCCTGGTATTCGCGTGTACTTTGTACACACCCCTATCACTAATATACAGTACCAGGAGTAGGCTCTTTCTTCAACTGCAATTGAATTCTAGCATGTGCATGTGTTTATTTCATATTATCGATCCATAGAGTGAGAGCGGTTTGAAATACAGGCAATGGATGCTTTTGCAATTCATATATAAACATTAATTAGTGCACTCCATGTTGTTAGTGTGAAGCACTTTATACATTTGTCACTTGCATGGATACATTCCAAATTGCTAGCTATGAAATAGAATACATGTCGAATTCAACATAAAGGGGGTTCCGAAGATTCGAATTCATAGGAAGTGCATTCATCTATTTGAACCCGAGATAATGGCATTTGTAAATCAGATGTAAAAGGGGGCATCAATCTTTGTTGTGAGTTTGAACATGCTATATATATTCATACGCATATCTAACTTTTTTTGCAACCAAGGAGATTATATCTGAAACCATGCATGAACAGAGGTAAGTTGCATATTTTTTAATATTTACTCGTGTACAATGTATATTCAAATTTACCCCCTCCATTCCAAAATAATCATAGCTTTAGGATTTTCAAGAGTAATGTAGCGACCAGACCTCAAATGGTCCAATCTTTGTGCTCCGGTGTCATCCCTGGAGCAGTAATGCTGACACCACACGGTACTTGAAGGATTTATAACAGAGTAGCAATCACACACTTATTACATCGAGTGTCTCAAAAGAGAGCTTATTACAATAAATATGGCTTAAGGCCATCTAATAACGATAACAGTGGAAGGCTTGGAAGATAAGTGAGTCCATCAACACCAATGGCATCATTGAGTATAGAACCACGACCTAAAGGCACCTTAATCATCGTCTGAAAAGTCTGCAACATGAATGTTGCAGCCCGAAACGGGTCAGCACATGGAATATGCTGGCAATGTAACACATAGAGATGCAATGAAAGTAATAGGCTATACTATATGCATATTTGGCTGGTGGAAAGCTCTATGGTTACAGTTTTGCGTAATGCCAATTTTTCTGTACTGCAAAGGAATAAATTTTATTTAACTATCATGGTAGATGTTAAACATTGAGAATGGTTGACAGCATTCTCAATCCCAATTAAGCATCATCATTAAAAACCCAACAATATTAATTTAGAGTAACATGATGAGATTCACATGATAATCCAGGTACTAGATACTCAAGATGTCCATAACCGGGGACACGGCTAACCATGATTAGTTTATACACTCTGCAGAGGTTTGCGCACTTTTCCCCACAAGACTCGATCTCCTCCGTTGGGATTCTCGCACTACATGGTGTTTGAGAAATGGATGACCGAGAAATAGTCTTTCAGAAGCGCTAGCACCTTACGATCGGGTAGACCGTTACACCTACTTTCCCCTACATCTGCTAGTTTACCACTGTAAGAGTTCGCACGACTTAATCAACTATGCTAGATCCCATAATAGCTTGTGGCTGCACACGGAAGTTTCTAGCATGAATAATCTCATGATCCCTTTGAGCCTGGGTGGCGGTCCAAAAGAAAAACAGGCAATCGCTGGAATACCCAGGTGCCTCAATCCACCCAGATGTGTATTTAAGTTGTCACCTTAGATAAACCATTAATTTAATAATCTCACATCTGTCATGGATACACTCACCCAATCCACGTCTACTAGCATAGCATGGCATAATAAGCAAACGTAGAAGTAACTCCCAAAGGTTTGATAATAAACGGGTAATAGGTACTACCTCAACTACTTCCCAGAACCCACAATTTAATTAGATCCTAATCATGCAATGTGTGAGGATTGATCTAATGCAATAAAAACTAGGTAGTATGAGGTATGATCAAAGTGTTACCTGCCTTGCTAATGATCCGCAAAACCTAGCGATTTGAAGTAGCAAGCGGCGCACTCCGGGTACTCTATCGCAAACAAAAAATCATAAAATAAGTACTCAACTAATGCACAGGTAAAACTAGAATAAGAGATCTAACCAGAAAGTTCAACTTAAGAACTCCGGTTGGCAAAAAGAATCAAATCGAACGAAACAACAAAAGACAAACGGCAAGAGAAACAGGCTTCGTTTACTATTATGGATCTAGGGCAATTTTTATTGTGGCAAAAACTTGTTTGAGTTGGTTAAACAGAAAGACGGTTTCGAGACGAAACTCCAGGCGCTTGAATTGCCTGATTCTGATAAACGAGCGAAAAGTTATACTAAAACAAAAATCGGATCAGAAATCGCGATCAGAAAAATCGCGGATTTAATCCGAGAAAAAGAAAAATGACGAACAGATTAACGAACGAACGTTCGTTATCTAGATCTAAACGATGAACACGTTCGTTAAAACGAACGAACGAGCGAACGCTCGCTAATTAACCAAACCGAAAAAACCGATCTAACGAAAAAAGTAGATCTAAGTTTAAAAAAAACGATTGATTTTCTTCGTGAAAACCGACGCAACGGCGTCTACCTCGGCGGCTCCGGCGAACGGCGGCGGCGCGGCTCCGGCGATCGCCGGCGGCGGCGGCGGGGCGGCGCGGGTGGCGGTGTGGCGGGGCGGCGCGGGTGGCGGCGCGACGGCGAGGCGGCGCGGGTGGCGGCGGGGCGGCGGCTAGGGTTAGGGTTTGGGGCGGGTGGCGGTTGGGCTGTCTCGGGCCTCGGGCGGCGCTATAAAAAGGCCTCGGCCAGGGAGTCCTGGCCGGATACGGCCCGTAGGTCGGTTCAGACTCTTTTTTTAAAGAAAAATTACGCTCAGAAAAAAACAAAAGAAATACTAAACGGACTCCAAAAATCCCGAATTAAATTTTCACTGGCTTATAAAATCAAGCCGCATAGAATGAACATTTATTTGGGGCCTAAATGCAATTTTCAAAAATGCGCATTTTTCCTAATTTCAAATAAAATAGCAAATAAAACCAAAATAAAATCTTATTTGATTTTTTATTAAATCCTCAATATTTCTTTATTTTGGGAAAGTCATTTTATTCTCTCTCTCATATTTTTGTATTAGAAATTATTGAAGATAAAATAAATAAAATCAAATGATCCTATTTTCAAAATTTGAGAAAACTCAAATATGAAAATAACGAAATCCCCAACTCTCTCCGAGGGTCCTTGAGTTGCGTAGAATTTCTAGGATCAACCAAAATGCAATAAAATATGATATGCAATGATGATCTAGTGTATAACATTCCAAATTGAAAATTTGGGATGTTACAAGTAAAGATTTGTGAAGTTTGACAAATCCTGAAAGTTCAATTCAAGAGAACCGAAAACGTTAAAATGCTTCTGCTCCCAAATATTGAATGAAGCGCCAAATAGGCCTCTGGTCACCCGAAACCGCGCGAGACTAATGTTTTGGTGGTAGGAAATTACTGTCCTGACTCTGGCCCGTGTAGCCTATCGGCCCGATGTCCAAAGGTCTAAACCGGGGTAGGTTTGTAACTTCACCAAGACGCCAGAGAAGCATTCATATGCCGTGGGCGCCTACCCATGCGCTTGGCCAAAATTTATCCCGCCCACATTTGGGACACCTGACATGACTGTCCTACCCCCAACCCGCAATATGTCCGAAATTTTAGATGGGGGGAAAGTTTGTAACTTTCCCCAAATTTCAAACAAGCGCGTCTCAAACCGAAACATTGTTCCCCCTTTGTTCCCCGCCTCCCTCCGTTTCCCCATTCATACTCCATGGGCGCGCAAACGCCCTCTCCACCAGCCGCGAAACCCCAGCCTCCTTCATCCTCCACCCCATAGCGGCCAATCCACCGCCGCCCTCCTCCATCACGCCGGAGCCGGTACCCTGACGTCGTCGTCTAATGCAACCGCAACCGCAACGCCCTCAAGGACTTAGCAGCTGAAGCCGAGGCAGAGCTGCCTCCACGACGCCGACGCCGACGTGCGCCGTACCAAAACCACTCCGACCACGCCATCATGCGCCTCACTGCTGCGGTTCCACTGTCGCAACCGTCCACCGCACCGGAGTTGTTCCCGCTACGCCGTCGTTCGCCGCCTCGGATCTGCTTCCCCGCCACCGACAGACGGCCACCGCACCACACTCAACAACTTGGCCATGGGTTCATCCAAGGCTGCACCGTCCTCCACAACTTCTGGTTTCCGGCGAACAACAAGAAGATCGTCGGAAAACAGAAGGAGGACACAACACTACCAGCAGAAAGAGGTACTCCTCTTCCCTTATTCGTGCAAATCTTACGTCTTCGCTCACACCATATTCATCCCACGAAAGAAACTAGTTGAGCGCTTCTTACTGCATCTTCTTCGTGATACTAAATGCACAAGGTTTGCTCCCTTTTACTATTTCACCTTTGCTAGAGGTCAGTAGCCCGCCTGGATTTCAATTCAGGTTCAGTCGAACCGCAATTAAAAGAAGAAGCACCCGCTTAGGCGCGCGGAGCACCTAGTCCGCATGTTCCCCGGGGAAGCGGCACATCGGTGTCTATCATAGGGGTGTGGGGCGCAGGAGCTGCTTGCGCCCGATCTGGAGGTCGGCGGGGCTTGAATGGATGGCTGGGGGCGGTGCCAAGCACGGCAGTGCGGTGAGGTCGAGGGGAGGGCGGAAGCAGTGGAGGAATACTAGGCCGGTGGTCGTTGGCATTTCGAGGAAGATCGTCAACACTGACTCGCTGGAGGTGGATCAGCGAGCTGCATAGCTCGTATCCGGCGGGCTACCCAGTCGGCTTGGATGCGGAATAACTACTCTTCGTAAGCCATTGTAAGAGTGGACAAAATGGTGGAGGAGATAGGGGAGCGGCGGAGGTGTGCGATTCTTGGCCGACGTTTGGCCTCGTTTAAATAGGAGATTAAATAGACGGCAGACATGAGGAGCTCGGCCGGCGTTGCGTTTAACGCCGGCCCGGTCATGAACGGATGTGTGTCCAGAGTGGGTTTCTCGGCTTCGACACGGGTGGGTTTCATGGAGGCGTTTGAATGCGGCACAGAGGTGTGTTCAGCCGGGCTTGCCGCGAGTGGCGCCCTCGACTCTAACCTAGGACACCGCGCCATTCTTCCACTAACGTGTGGGCTCTTTGGGTGCATGGCCTGCATGTTAGTGACCCAACGCATGCAGCACACAGTAGAGGAACCTTTGGTGGGCCAGGGCGGTCAGAAGCGGGCATTTCATAAACCAATGATTGTTCACTGAGTGTGACGTCATCTTTTTCATGTAGATAAGCCTACTATGTTGATAGCCTGTTCGATACGTTGTGATTCATAAAGACCGCTGCAAACATCAATGTTCTGCTTATCACAGATAAGATTGATTAATACCCGTAACAATCCATGTCCTTAACAAAGGGTGCATGCACGTATAGGTTGAGCGTGTGTCTTGCGTCGTGTGTTGTGTGCATGCAGGCGTGCGAGTGTTGCGTGCGTGCAAGGGTACGTTTTAGTGTTGCATGCATGGGTGCGTACATGCGTGTGTTCGTGAGTGCATGTGTACGTGTCAGTGTTGCACGCCAGCATGTGTGCATGTGTACGTGTCAGTGTTGCACGCCTACATGCGTGCGTGCATGTGTACGTGCGGGGTGAGGCTACACGTCAGTCGACTGACTTTTTCATCTCTGGTCATTAGATTTTCTAGCCGTTGGATACGAAATCAAGGGCCTCTAGTTTATCATCAAACTCCACCCCCCCTGAGCCGCCAGCCACCACCGGCCGAACCGCCAGCCCCCGTCTCCCGCGGCCGGCCCGCCCTCCCCGAAACCACTCCCCACCGCCGGTCCGCCGCCGCACCTGCCAGCCATCCCTCTAGCCTCCCCCCGGAGCTTTTTCTCTGGGGATCCCCACCCCACCACCCAATGAACGCCCCCAACTGCCGGTGACTTGACTGCCAACCAGAGGTCTCACGACTTCGAATACCCACATACCACTAATTTATTACCGTTTCTGTCCTTCATATACGCGCTGACGTGTGGGCCCTATGGTAATGTGCGCTGCTGAATGTGGACCATTTGACTGGTCAATTGATCGTGTTATCAACAAATTATGGAGATGTATGGTGAACCAGTGACCGTATGATCACCCTAAAATGTACTCCTATTTTATTAACACAGTACACACTCAAACTACCATTTCTTTCTTTCATATACAGGCTGACAGGTGGGCCCCACGGTTACGCGCCCGGTTGGTGCAACACTAGTTGCGCCGCGTGGAACGTTTGACTGGTCAATTGATTGTGTCATCAATAAAATACGCAGTTGTACGGGTGAGCCAGTGACCGTATAATCATGATATGTATTTGTTTAACACGGTACAGACGCAGGGGCTCATATATATACGTGCAAGCACTCACCGCTATAAGCGCGCACACGTGAACCCTACCCCTATGAGCACCTTCGAGAGAGTGGGCCAGCATATATGATCTTGAGATTTTACGAAGTCACCATAGGTGCCTCGTAGTCAAGTGGAACGTCTCCTCCCATTGAACGTACATCGCCGGAAAATACTGAAATTAACACAAGATAAATGCGAGCACCGGGACTTTAACCTTGGTGGACTCGAGAAACCACTGTCCTCTAACCATCCAACCACATGTTGGTTAGCACGACAAATTTTATGTGGTGACCGTGATGAGCTTATTCTGAAGTCCAGTGACCATATCGTGCTTTCGCTTCAAATACAATGACTGTCGTGGTTTCGTCACGGCAGATGTCCTAGAGAAAGGACTTAGTCGTGGAGCCATCGCGACGGGTTAGCTTGAAGGGGTTAAAGCGAACACAGGGATCCAAGAGAGTTTATACTAGTTCGGCCCCTTCAATGAAGGTAAAAGCCTACATCTAGTTGTGATGGAATTGATGGGGTTTCGATGACTAGGGAGCAAACAAGCTTCGCCTATGTCTTGAGTTGTTGTCTGTTGTCCTTGAACCGCCGCCGGGTCGTCCCCTTATATACACGGGTGACACCCGTCGGTTCACAGAGTCCCAACACCGGTCGATATTCGTATCCGGGTTGGTCTCTCCTTATTCCTAACTTACAATACAAGTTTATATACAAATTCCGGTTTACAGCTACAAGTCTTGAACTGGCTACGGGCCTTAGGCCCTCATCTGCCTTCTTGGGCTTTATCACTTCTGGAACTACTGATGAAGTTGACCCGGCCCAGATAGGCCGGTTTACGCCCAGCAGTAATATCCCCAACATTAGGCCCCAGATTGATTTGAACGGGTTCATGTCAATCCTTTAACAAAAACTTCATCTTCAACGTCTTCTCATAAATTGGTAAACCGCCATGATGTCATCTTATCTGATTACTGTAAACCGGAGTGACGTCACTTGTCATAACGAAGATATCCATTATGCTTCTTTATTTAATATATCTGCGGAAATCGAGGCGACAGCTCCGTTTCGTGGCCCCTTGATTGTCGCGCCTGACACATGTCTTTTTGCCTTACAAATAGGACCGAAGGGTCATTTCCTTTCTCTTTCCCTTCTTCCCCTTCTGCTTCATCTTCCTCGCATCGCCCGGCTTCAGAGCTCTGCCGCCACCGTCGACCTCTGCCTCAACCTTGGCCGCTGCATCAACCTGGGCGCACTAGAGCATCGTGGCAACCTTCCGCGTCTTCCTCAGCTCCGGTAAACCTTCTATCCTTTCCCCTGCAGATCTGTTTTAGGGTTTCACAGTTCTTCAGTATTCATCGTCTGCCTCTTGCTCATATGATAGATCTTTAGATGAATCCGCAAATCTTTACTCTGTGCAATGATAATTGTTTGACCTTCGCCTTCACTTATGCATCTCAAAACCATAGATCTATATGAACGTTTTGCTCATTGGTTCGGTACTGCTCCTTTGAACCTCTAAATATTTATCTCTTTTCTGAACTTGCTTCAGATCCAATGCTATAAGGAAATCTTGTGAAACCTGTTTCTGCGTACTTGTCCATCCGCAATGCTTAGATCAGGCTGTTTAACCTTATAGAAATTTTTTCCAAACCGGTATATGCCATTAGTCCCCTTATTGAACCGCCAGATGCTTGTTGCTTCATAAAACTCCGGTTCAGATAGTTCTATCTCCGGTTTAACAGTGCCCATACCAATGTATCTTGATCAAATGCATTTTTGAACCGGGATCTTCTACCTTGTAGATTCCATCATGGCCAAGCAAGTGTATGAGTGCAATTGGGTTCCTTCTCGCGTCACAGAGGCTCAACTAGACGATTTAGTCCTGATTGGCGCTTTAGGCAGCAAAGATACCATCCATTGGAGGGCTCCTGGCAAAGAATGCCCTCCCACACCTCGAGAAGGAGAGGTTGTTGTTTTCGTAGATCACTTAGCCCGGGGCTTTAAGCCGCCCGGTTCTAAATTTTACCGGGATGTTTTAGCCGATTTCCAGCTCCATCCACAAGATACTGGCCCCAACTCTGTTACAAATATGTGTCACTTCCAAGTGCTTTGTGAGGCGTTCTTTCAAGAGGATCCCACAGTGGAATTGTTCAGAGACCTTTTCCATCTAAACCGCCATACTGAGTTTACTGACGGCTCCAATATGGAGTTGGGTGGCGTGGCGATTCAGAAAAGGAAAGAGGTCACATACCCTCACGCCAAACTGCATAGCCACCCCAAAGAATGGAATCAGACATGGTTCTACTGCAAAGACACCTCCCCTGCTGGTGAGAATCCCTTGCCTGGCTTTCGTCCGGAGCGGCTCAGCAATACACACCCTTTTCCACAAAGATTGACTGCACAGGAGAGAAGCAAATATGCTCCTCAACTGTCAAAGCTCAGAGCCGTTATGGCCAACGGTTTAATAGGGGTTGATCTCGCTCGCTGTTGGATATCATGGAGCATACTGCCCCTTAGTCAGTGCTCCGGTTTGATGTGCGAGTATACTGGCAGTGTTGATGACCCACTGCGACATTCCAAAATCCAGCTCACCGATGAAGAAATCACAGAGGCTGTGAATAAGATGCTGAATGAACTGGAACACGTCTGTGCTAGAAACGGCCTGCTTCCCTTCTGTGCCACCAACAAACCGCCAGCTGTAAGACTTTGATTTTTGTTTTTGCTGAATCTGTTAATGATATATTTGGTCTTTGTTTAATATCAGTGTCTGTGTAATCAGGGCATTGATCTGTTTTGGAGCAAGAAACTGCCGCAGGAGAAACCAGAAAAGCCAGATAAACCGGAAAGAGCAACTCGGCAAAAGACTAAAGTTGTGAAGAAGACTGCCCACAGGAAAAGAACCACTTCATCTTCTAATCCGGCCCCTGATGATGATGTGGATCATCCGGACTTTAAGGTAGAGCTTGACTCACTTGGTTTATTTTTCATGCGTCTTATTGATGATGATATTTGTCAAGATGATGCCGAAGCCAGCCACGCGGATGTTGCAGAGGTAATTATTCTCTCTTCCGATTCAGAAACTTTGCCTTCACAAAAAATCCGTCAGGCAAACCAGAAAGTTAAATTTTCTCATCCTCTTGCTTATTTAGATCCTAAATTTCTTATGAAGACCCAACAACACGAAGCTCATCGCACAACCCGGCACAGCGACCAGGTAGTTACCTCCGCTGGTTTATCGAACAGTCCGGTTCGGAAACGCCATTCAGAGGTCTCTAATTTGCTTGTCAGTGCTGGTCCTAAAGCGGGCTACTTTCGTCAACCTCTTAATCCGTCTGACTCCAATTACCAGGTTACTTCCCACTCATCTTCTGGCGAGTCATCGGCTACTCAGCTCCCACCACTCAAAATGGTGCTTGGGTAAGCTATACTTATTGTGATGTTTGCAGTACATCGCCTTAGAACATATGCTATATTTGATTTTGTTATTCTTCTCAGGGCCAAACCTAGGCCAAGCAAGAAGGCCCGCCTGGACAAAGCGGTCGAAGAAGATGTCGTTCTTGAACCAGGCAAGACACCCAATCTTGAGGCGGCTATTCCTGAGGACATACCCAACGATCCACCGCAGCAAGACGATGATCGTATTGCTGAAGAGAGACCTACTAATGCCTCAGGTCCTGTCAATCAGCCCACAGGTTCCATCCGGATTGAAAGCTCCACCGGTCCAGCAAAACCTACTAACAAGCCAACAGCCCCAGTGCAAACCGGCGGTACCCAGGATGATGAGGTTGTCATTACTGGAACTGGCCATACTGAGCCAAGCAATCCTGTCGCTTTATCCAAACATTCTGCCAAGGAAGAATTTGCTGCCTTTGGCAAAGGCAAGTGGAACGCTGATCTGACGACTTATGCTGCTCTGAACGCCCAAGATATCCATTCCGGCTATCTGAACCGGTTGTATACCAGTCGCGACTATGAAGCCGGTCTGGTTAATATGATGAAAGATAAATATGAGGTAACTTCCATATGCTCCTTCCTGCTTGTATGCTTCCATTCTTGCTGACTCTCCTAGCCCCCAAGGGCCGGTTTGTAACATTCTTTCAAACCAGGACTTACTAACATAAATCTTAATACTTTGAACTTTTGCCGATGTAGCCCCCAAGGGCCGGTTCAACTTAGCGTAGTTAAACCGGTACTTTAAGTAATTGAGATTGCCGCATCAGAATATATATACGAGCAAATAACCATTAGCCCCCAAGTGCCAAGTTGAATACTTGTATTGATCTTGGGACTTTGCAAGCAATTGAAAGATGAAGATCGAATATGCATTAGCCCCCAAGTGCTAAGTGCATAACTTGTTATGTGATTGGTACTTGAATCCTTATACCGATTTGTTGAAGCATATATCTGTATGCATGCAGGCGGAGCTGAAGACGAAAGAAAACCAAGTCACCAATCTCCAAGAAAACCTGAAAACCCAACAGGCTGAAACCTCCAAAGCAAAAGAGGAATTGGCCAGCGCTTTAAGCGCCATGGAACAGCTTAAGGAGAGCTTCAAGAAGAAACGGGCGGATTGGGCCACTGAAAAGTCCGCTTTGATCAAACGAGCAGAGGATGCCGAGGCTGCACTAAAACCAGTGGCGGATGAACTGACCAGCATAAAGCGGCACGTGCATGCCATGACTACTGCTATCTTTGGTAAGCCAGTTTGCCTTCCGAATTGGCTCTGCCTTCTTACAGAGTCGCCGGTTTATTAACCCTTTATGGTATTTCAGGGACACGCATTGGTCATTTGGGGTCAGATGTGCGGAAGAAACTGAAAGCCGCCTATACATTGGTTGAACAATTGTATACTGGTGCCCAGCGGATCATCTGTATCGCATCTCATAACAAACCGGCGCCCACTTTGATTCAAGATACTCTGATGAAACTGTCGGTGCTTCCTGCCCGGGTTGAAGAGCTGAAGAAATCTGCTGCTCGAACCGGTGCAATCAATGCCTTAATCCGGGCAAAAGCCTGGGTGCCGGATTTTGATCCTATTGAAGCTGCTCAGGGCTATCCCAGCTTGAAGGAAGACGGGTCAGAATTTGGTGAAGCGGATCTGCGAGCAATAAACCGGGAGGTACGTCCGCTAGCATGTCAATTAGCTGAAGAAGCAGACTTGTCTCATTATCAAGCCCAATATGACAGTGAGAACAAGCGAATAGCTGCACCAATCCATGAATCGGAAAATCTGATCCCTCCAATCCGTAAGCATACTTACGCTCCCGATATTGACCCGTCATTGCTGATCCATGATGAAGCTGTTTTTCAAGCATTAATGGGAATCGACTGGACAACTGTGGATTTCCAACCACTGGGTAGAGAAACGGAGGCTGAAGCGGCGCAGGATGACCCATAACCATCGGGCCAGGCTGGTGACCAAGCTTGAACCGGAAGACGGTTTTAAAACTGCCTCTCCTTTGCGAAAAACAATTATATTATTATGGGACCATGTTGCCTTGTAATAGGCTAGCTGATACTTTTGATGTTGATATGCCTTCGTGCATAATTTGTTCTTCCTGTGGTGATGAACTTTCCAAAGCACTTTCTGAAATGAGAAATTCGTCAAGTGCCACCGCGGTTGTACCGTCAGGCGGAATATGATGTCTGCATATATGAAATCAAAACATCCAAAACAAAATTTTAAGTATATGATCAAATTTTTGAGATACATAATACCTGCCATCGTTGAGCGTGAAGTTGGCTTGGCCAATCTTGAAGCGGAGTTTTGCAAACCCACACTATTGAGGAGATAACAGCTCTTGTATATATATATGACTCTGGTTTACCATGTAAACCGTTCCGGGTTATAATAAACATCGTGTTACTCCATAAGAGGATGTTAACAACAAGGATCAAACCGGGCAAATATTCTCCGGATTGACGTGAACTGTGTTCCATCAATGGATTGGTTAAAAAACTTTGTCGGTTTAAAAAACACAATAAAAAGCAAAAAACCCCTTCAAAGAAAAGTGTAAATCAAGTGCAATGACAAAATGTTGCAAAAAAAAGGTTTATTTGAGCTGATCAGATGGTGTTACCATGGCCGAACACGACCAAGCTCCCGTTAGGTGTAACTATGGTTCTAGTCAGCCAGGTCCCCAAATGAAACTGTGGCATTCATGCCGATCAAGTGGCATGGTCATGGTTCGGGTTCGACCAAGCCCCCAAGTGATTCTGTGGCCTTAAGCCGATCAAGAGGCATGACTGGTTCAGACATGACCAAGTCCCTAAGTGATCTGGTGGCTCTCGCCTATCAAGAGGCATGGTATTGGTTCGGACACGACCAATCCTCCAAGTGATATAACACGATGCTTTTAGCAAAGCGAACTCAAGGGGTAAACCGGAAGCCGCTTTAGAACAACTCCGTGTAACCACACATGATGTAAAAGAACAGATACCCCGCTTTAGCTGAGGTTCCGGTTTATTATAGTCAATATATACATCGTTGTAATATGTACATAAGTAGAACCAATGGCTCGGGTATAATAAGGCCGAAGATGAGCTATGTTCCACGGCCTGTTGGTCTCCTCCTCTGATGTACGTGAGTCCTTATGTTCTCGAATATCGATCAGATAGTATGACCCGTTGTGCAGATTCTTGCTGACCACGAAAGGCCCCTCCCAAGGTGGGGACAACTTATGCATATCAGTCTGATCTTGGATGAGCCGAAGCACCAAATCTCCTTCCTGAAAGGTTCTGGTTCTGACTCGGCGACTGTGATAACGACGAAGATCCTACTGGTAAATCGCCGATCGGGTGGCTGCGATGTCACGCTCGTCATCCAACCGGTCCAAAGCATCTTGCCGTGCTGTCTCGTTGTCCGCTTCAATATAAGCCGTTACACGAGGTGAATCATGACGGATATCACTGGGGAGAACCGCCTCCGCTCCATAAACCATGAAGAACGGTGTGTATCCTGTTGATCTGTTGGGTGTTGTATTGATGCTCCATAACATAGATGGTAATTCTTCTACCCAACAACCCAACGTTCTCTGCAAAGGAACCATGAGCCGGGGCTTGATGCCTCTCAAGATCTCTTGATTAGCTCTTTCTACTTGACCATTGGACTGTGGATGTGCCACTGATGAAACGTCGAGCCGGATGTGCTCCCGTTCGCAGAACTCCTTCATAGCACCTTTGGACAAATTGGTACCATTATCTGTGATAATACTGTGCGGAAAGCCAAACCGGAAAATCACCTTTTTGATGAACTGAACCGCCATGGCCGCATCACACTTGCTAACAGGTTCTGCCTCCACCCACTTTGTAAACTTGTCAACCGCCACCAGGAGGTGGGTCTTCTTATCTTTGGACCTTTTGAAAGGCCCAACCATATCCAGCCCCCAAGTCGCAAACGGCCAAGTAATTGGAATCATTCTCAATTCTTGAGCTGGTACATGAGCACGTCTTGAAAACCTTTGGCAACCATCACATCGTCTGACCAGATCCTCTGCATCAGCATGAGCAGTTAACCAATAGAAGCCATGGTGAAACGCTTTAGCCACCAGAGACTTTGAACCGGCATGGTGACCACAATCTCCTTCGTGGATCTCACGCAAAATTTCACGGCCTTCTTCAGGAGACACGCGGCGTTGAAAAGCTCCTGATACACTGCAATGATGCAACTCGCCGTTGATGATAGCCATGGACTTGGATCGCCGGATTATCTGTCGGGCCAGAATCTCATCCTCTGGCAACTCGCCCCGGTTCTTGTACGCCAGGTAAGGAAGCGTCCAATCCGGAATAACATGAAGAGCCGCCACCAATTGAGCCTCCGGATCAGGAATAGCCAAATCCTCTTCACCAGGGATCTTGACTGACGGGTTGTGCAGCACATCTAGAAAAACATTGGGCGGGACCGGTTTGCGCTGAGAGCCTAGCCGGCTTAAAGCGTCCGCCGCTTCATTTTTCTGGCGGTCCACGTGGTCCACCTGATAGCCTTTGAAATAACCTGCAACAGTATCCAACTCACGACGATATGCTGCCATGAGTGGGTCCTTGGAGTCCCAAGTGCCAGACACTTGCTGAGCCACAAGGTCCGAGTCACCGAAGCACTTAACTCGACTTAGATTCATCTCCTTAGCCATCCGGAGACCATGGAGCAAGGCTTCATACTCAGCTGCATTGTTAGTACAAGGGAACACTAAGCGGAGAACATAACAAAACTTATCACCTCGTGGGGAAGTTAATACGACTCCAGCTCCCGAGCCTTCCAGTTGCCTGGATCCGTCAAAATGGACGGTCCAATATGTGTGATCCGGCTTTTCTTCAGGTGCTTGCATTTCCGTCCAATCATTGATGAAATCAACAAGTGCTTGAGACTTAACCGCTGTCCGAGGCACATACTTCAAACCGTACGGCCCCAGCTCTATGGCCCACTTTGCAATCCGGCCAGTTGCTTCCCGGTTCTGGATGATATCTCCCAAAGGAGCAGAACTGACCACCGTAATTGGGTGCCCTTGGAAATATTGTTTAAGCTTCCGGCTTGCCATAAAAACTCCATACACCAGCTTCTGCCAATGCGGATACCTTTGCTTGGACTCGATTAGCACCTCGCTGATATAATAGACCAGTCGTTGAACCGGATGCTCCTTGCCTGCCTCCTCTCGCTCCACCACAATAGCCACGCTGACCGCCCGAGCATTAGCAGCAACATATATCAGTAACGGCTCCTTGTCAATGGGAGTGGCGAGCACAGGTGGATTGGCCAACTGCCGCTTTAAGTCCTCAAATGCTTCATTAGCGGCGGAGCTCCAAACAAACTGATCCGTTTTTTTCAACATCTGATACAAAGGGATTGCCTTCTCACCAAGATGACTGATAAACCGGCTTAACGCGGCAATTCGGCCTGCCAGGCGTTGAACATCGTTGATACACTTCGGTTTAGCCAGGGAGGTGATAGCCGTGATCTTCTCCGGATTAGCCTCAATTCCCCTGTTGGACACCAGAAAACCCAATAGCTTGCCCGCCGGTACACCAAAGACACACTTCTCCGGATTAAGCATCATCTTGTATGTTCTCAGGTTATCAAAGGTTTCCTTCAAATCATCAATCAGAGTCTCCTTCTCCCTGGACTTAACCACGATATCATCCACGTAAGCATGTACATTACGACCAATCTGCTTGTGAAGACAATTTTGTACACACCGTTGGTAAGTTTCCTGGGCACTCTTGAGCCCGAAGGGCATAGACACATAGCAGAAGGCTCCAAAGGGAGTTATAAATGTTGTCTTCTCTTGGTCCTTAACTGCCATTTTGATCTGATGATAGCCAGAATATGCATCCAAAAAACTTAAACGCTCACAACCCACCGTAGCATCAATAATTTGATCAATACAGGGGAGGGCAAAAGGATCTGCTGGACAAGCCTTATTAAGATCTGTGTAATCCACACACATGCGCCAAGTGCCGTTTTTCTTAAGGACCAGCACCGGATTGGCAAGCCACTCGGGGTGAAAAACTTCAACAATAAAGCCAGCTGCTAAGAGCCTGGCTACCTCTTCTCTAATCGCCTTGCGTCTTTCTTCGTTAAACCGGCGGAGGAACTGTTTCACCGGTTTATATTTAGGATGCACATTAAGTGTGTGCTCAGCGAGTTGCCTCGGTACACCTGGCATGTCAGAGGGCTTCCATGCAAAAATGTCCCGATTCTCACGGATGAACTCGATGAGCGCGCTTTCCTATTTTGGATCCAAGTTGGCACTGATGCTGAATTGCTTGGACGAATCGCCCGGTACGAAGTCAACAAGCTTAGTTTCTGCTGCCGATTTGAACTTCAGGGTCGGATCATGCTCTGTAGTTGGCTTCTTCAACGGAGTCATGTCCGCCGGATCAACATTGTCTTTATAGTACTTCAACTCCTCGGTGGCACAAACCGACTCTGCATAAGCCGCATCTCCTTCCTCGCATTCCAAAGCAATTTTGCGGCTTCCGTGAACCGTTATTGTCCCCCTGTGACCCGGCATCTTGAGCTGCAAATACACATAACAGGGCCGTGCCATAAACTTGGCGTAAGCCGGTCGCCCAAACAAGGCGTGATATGGACTCTGGATTTTCACCACTTCAAACGTCAATGTCTCCGACCTGGAATCATGGTCATCCCCAAAGGCCACTTCCAGAGCTATCTTACCAACGGGATACGCTGATCTGCCTGGCACTACACCGTGGAACACTGTATTAGACGGTTTGAGATTTTTATCTGTTAGTCCCATACGACGGAAGGTGTCATAATACAGGATGTTAATGCTGCTCCCTCCGTCCATGAGCACCTTGGTGAACTTATAACCTCCCACCTGAGGCGCCACCACTAGAGCCAACTGACCCGGATTATCGACCTGGGGAGGGTGATCCTCTCTGCTCCATATGATTGGTTGTTCCGACCAACGTAGATAACGGGGTATGGCCGGTTCAACAGAGTTGACCGCCCGCCTCTGAACCTTCCGGTCTCGCTTGTCCAAGCTAGTGGTGAAGACATGGTACTGCTCACTACTCAACTGCTTTGGGTTGCTCTGGTAACCTGACTGTTGCTGTTGTTGGTTGTAACCACCCTGGTTGTTCTGACTATTTTGACCATTATGTCCGCCCGGATTACCATTGAATCCTAAACCGGAACTTCCTCCACCGTAACCCGGCCCGGATCCTGAGCCACCGCCAGATTCGTGATCATACCGGAAATTATTAGAATTCTTGAACTCCTGCATAATAAACCAATCCTTCCAAAGGTGGTTTGCTGGCGCCTCCTTCGTCCCATGTCTTGGACAGGGCTGGCTTAGCAGATAGTTTAGGCGGTTTGGGTTAGGGTTGGGTGCTCCATTATGATTTTTCGGTCTACCCTTGCGTCGCTGGCCATTGTCCTGTGCGTTGGTATTAGCCACAAAGTCCATGTTACCATCCGCTTTACGCTTGCCTCCACCACCATTGCCTGCACAGTGATGCTGCTGACCTTTGGAGCTGCTGTTCTTCTTCCCTTTCCCTGTCTTGTCATCATCAGATTCGGGATCCTTGGTACTATCAGAATCAGCATATTTCACCAAAGCGGCCATGAGGGTCCCCATGTCAGTGCAATGACGCTTCATCCGTCCCAACTTCAGCTTCAGGGGCCCAAACCGGCAGTTGCCTTCTAGGGTTAATACTGCGGTGTCAGCGTTGATGCGGTCTGAGGAGTGCAACACTTGTGAAACCCGGCGCACCCAATGAGTCGTTGATTCTCCTTCCTCCTGGACGCATGAAGCTAAGTCCACTATCGACATAGGATGTTTACAGGTATCCTTGAAATTGCTGATAAACCGGGCTCGTAATTGGGCCCATGAACTGATAGAATTAACCGGCAAGCTTTTTAACCAAGTACGGGCCGTTCCTTCAAGCATCATGGTGAAGTATTTCGCACACGCCGCGTCATCCACATCAAGCATCTCCATGGCCATCTCATAGCTCTCCACCCATGTCTCTGGAGGTTGATCCGCCGTGTAATTTGGTACCTTGCGCGGGCCTTTGAAATCCTTGGGCAGGCGCACGTTGCGTAAAGCGGGGATAAGGCAAGGCACCCCCAAAGAACTAGAAGTAACACCAGGTTCAGTCAAGGTGGTTGGACGAACCGGCGTGAGCTGCCGAGCCTGATGCTGTGTGGCTAACTCGGCCTCCCTGCCCGCGTAGGCCCGGTCCACCACTCCCTGAGCGTTATCAGCACCACCCGCCGGGTTGTTGTCACGGGGTGCCCCACGTCGTTCATTACTCGACACTACTGGTTCATCCATATGTCTGCTATAGCTCCGGCTTGGACGGGGGGTCGAGTGGATCCGGTCGCGGCTGTACGAGTACGCTTCCTGTTGGGCCAAAGCTGTCCTCAGAAGTTCCTTGACCCGTCGCGTCTCTACTGCCTGCGGCGAGTCACCTTCAATTGGAATGGCCTCCAGCCGTGCAGCAGCGGCAACAAGATTGTCCATTGGGTTGGAGTAGTGACCCGGAGGTGTTAAAGCAGCCTGAGGTATAACGGTGTTTTGACGAGGCGGGTCCATCTGACGAGGCTGAACCGGTGCACCGGTCCCAGGGGCTTCTGCCCGGTTTCCCTCCAGCGGATTGCCGGCTCTTGGTCCTGGAGTGTTGAAAAGGTCTCTGGCCTCGAAAACCGGAGGTAAGCGGGATTGGTGCTTCCTCCTCATGACTTCATGCGACGCACTCTGGTCCAACATAAGCCTGTAGGCCTGTGCGTCTAAAGCGGCCCGCTCTGCGGCCATCCTGGTGTCCTCAGCCGCCAGATCCGCCTTGGCCTGGGTGATCTGTTCCTTTACCTTTGCAATCTTCGCATTGTGAACGTCCTGATCCGGTGGATTAACTTCTGCCATAAGCACAGCCAACGCATCAAATAGTTCTGATAGAACCTGAGCCGGCGGGCGCACAGGGCCTCCTGCCCCGGCAGCCGTCGCCGCTGCTGAACCGGAGATCGTTGCGGCAGCTGTCGAAGAATGAAGCGCTGCTTGTGTTCCGGCCATGAATATTCCAACCCGGTTGGGCAGATCAGAGGGGTCCGGAATACTGTCGCCATCGGAACAGCTCCCAATCCGGCCATCTTGTAGCTGATAAAGAGATTCGGTTTCTCCGGTCGAAGATTCGTCACCGGAACAAACGACGGTCGCGCCGCGAAATTCCGATCCGTCCTCATAACTTCCTCCATGGATGACTCCCACGAAGGCACACTTCACGGCCGGTTTAACCCGGGCGGATTGCGCACGCTGAGCCGTCTCGACGAGGTCAGTGCAGATGTCCGGCTCAGGGCCTGGTTCACCGATCTTGCCAATGAAAACGTGAATGCTACCAAAGGGGACCCGGTACCCGTACTCAATTGAGCCGGCCTCGAGGCCCCAGCCTGCGTCGTCGATGTAGAGCTTGCCACGACGACTCTTAGTCATCCGGCCTACAGCGTAGCCCTCGAGTCCTTCAAAGCGGCCCTCCAAGAACCGGAAACCATCGTGCGATTGCCCCACGGTGGGCGCCAACTGTCGTGGTTTCGTCACGGCAGATGTCCTAGAGAAAGGACTTAGTCGTGGAGCCATCGCGATGGGTTAGCTTGAAGGGGTTAAAGCGGACACAGGGATGCAAGAGAGTTTATACTAGTTCGGCCCCTTCAATGAAGGTAAAAGCCTACGTCTAGTTGTGATGGAATTGATGGGGTTTCGATGACTAGGGAGCAAACAAGCTTCGCCTATGTCTCGAGTTGTTGTCTGTTGTCCTTGAACCACCGCCGGGTCGTCCCCTTATATACACGGGTGACACCCGTTGGTTCACAAAGTCCCAACACCGGTCGATATTCGTATCCGGGTTGGTCTCTCCTTATTCCTAACTTACAATACAAGTTTATATACAAATTCCGGTTTACAGCTACAAGTCTTGAACCGGCTACGGGCCTTAGGCCCTCATCTGCCTTCTTGGGCTTTATCACTTCTGGAACTACTGATGAAGTTGACCCGACCCAGATAGGACGGTTTACGCCTAGCAGTAATATCCCCAACAATGACCGTAAGTGTCGTCAACAAAATACGAAGCACGCATCAAATGCAAAGTCTGTCCGTGTCATCAACAAAATATGGAGACGTATCGTGAGCTAGATATCATTGTAATACTGTATATGCTTATTTTCTTAGTGGCCGGTTGCGTGTGTGGTGTGGTGGGCACATCATTTCTAGTTGTGGTGGGTCAACATGAAGACTCATGGGTCGGTTCCATCCTGCACCACATATAGGTTGGACCGAGACGTGTTATACGAAGACCCATGTGGAGGACTGAGTACAACACGAAGCTACCAGAGTCACGGAGGACTCTATCCCCACTGGTGATAAGCCAACTATATATGATTTGTAACCCTAGGCCCTTAGTATGTTATACAAGCTTGGGGGCTAGTTCGTTGATAGTATACACACACGCACAATGCCTGGTATTCACGTGTACTTTGTACACACCCCTATCACTAATATACAGTACCAGGAGTAGGCTCTTTCTTCAACTGCAAGGGTCCGATCCGAACTAGGGTAAAACTTTGCCTCATATTACCATCCAGCCTAACAGCCAGGGATATCCTACCGAATGATATGATGAAATCATATCTGCCAACTACTAAGAGAGAGGTGTGTCGGGGGGCAATGCGTGCGAGAGAGGCCTAAAGATAATGTGCGTGCGGGAGACACGTAGGCACATATATGTGCGTATAGAGGGCTAGTAGAGACCGTGCATGTATATATATGCATGTGAGAGAAATAGTGTTTTCCAACTGAGATTAGTGAAAAGAATGGTACATAGTAATCAGAAAGAGAGAGAGAGATAAACAGAGAGAGCATGTGCGTGAGACACCCCGACACCCTGAGAGAGATTGTGAGCATGTGTGAAAGAGAAATGCCGATGCATATAAAGTGTGTGCACTTATGCGTTAGATAGAGAGATATATAACACGTTTGTGAGAACGGGGCGAGGCATAGTGCATCTACGTGTAAAAGGCAGTTCTACGCATGAAATTAAAATATAAATGGCATTATTATTTTTGGATGAGATCATGAATTTTGCAAATTGCGTATGGACGAAAATCGGTCTATCAGACACCCATACTCTATTGAATTCTAGCATGTGCATGTGTTTATTTCATATTATCGATCCATAGAGTGAGAGCGGTTTGAAATACAGGCAATGGATGCTTTTGCAATTCATATATAAACATTAATTAGTGCACTCCATGTTGCTAGTGTGAAGTACTTCATACATTTGTCACTTGCATGGATACATTCCAAATTGCTAGCTACGAAATAGAATACATGTCGAATTCAACATAAAGGGGGTTTCGAAGATTCGAATTCATAGGAAGTGCATTCATCTATTTGAACCCGAGATAATGGCATTTGTAAATCAGATGTAAAAGGGGGCATCAATCTTTGTTGTGAGTTTGAACATGCTATATATATTCATATGCATATCTAACTTTTTTTGCAACCAAGGAGATTATATCTGGAACCATGCATGAACTGAGGTAAGTTGCATATTTTTTAATATATACTCATGTACAATGTATATTCAAATGTACCCCCTCCATTCCAAAATAATCATAGCTTTAGGATTTTCAAGAGTAAAGATTTGTGAAGTTTGATAAATCCTGAAAGTTTAATTCAAGAGAACCGAAAACGTTAATGCTTCTGCTCCCAAATATTGAACGAAGCGCCAAATAGGCCTCTGGTCATCCGAAACCGCGCGAGACTAATGTTTTTGTGGTAGGAAATTACTGTCCTGACTCTGGCCCGTGTAGCCTATCGGCCCGATGTCCAAGGGTCTAAATCGGGGTAGGTTTGTAACTTCACCAAGACGCCAGAGAAGCATTCATACGCCGTGGGCGCCTACCCATGCGCTTGGCCGAAATCTATCCCGCCCACATTTGGGACACCTGACATGACTGTCCTACCCCCAACCCGCAATATGTCCGAAATTTTAGATGGGGGGAAAGTTTGTAACTTTCCCCAAATTTCAAACAAGCGTGTCTCAAACCGAAACATTGTTCCCCCTTAGTTCCCCGCCTCCCTCCATTTCCCCATTCATACTCCGTGGGCGCGAAAACGCCCTCTCCACCAGCCGCGAAACCCCAGCCTCCTCCGTCCTCCACCCCATAGCGGCCAATCCACCGCCGCCCTCCTCCATCACGCCGGAGCCGGTACCCTGACGTCGTCGTCCAACGCAACCGCAACCGCAACACCCTCAAGGACTTAGCAGCTGAAGCCGAGGCAGAGCTGCCTCCACGATGCCGACGCCGACGTGCGCTGTACCAGAACCACTCCGACCACACCGTCCTGCGCCTCACTGCTGCGGCTCCACTGTCGCAACCATCCATCGCACCGGAGTTGTTCCCGCTACGCCATCGTTCACCGCCTCGGATTTGCTTCCCCGCCGCTGACAGACGGCCACCGCACCACACTCAACAACTTGGCCATGGGTTCGTCCAAGGCTGCACCGTCCTCCACAACTTCTGGTTTTCAGCGAACAACAAGAAGATCGTCGGAAAAACAGAAGGAGGACACAGCACTGCTAGCAGAAAGAGGTACTCCTCTTCCCTTATTCGTGCAAATCTTACGTCTCCGCTCACACCATATTCATCCCATGAAAGAAACTAGTTGAGCGCTTCTTACTGCATCTTCTTCGTGATACTAAATGCACAAGGTTTCCTCCCTTTTACTATTTCACCTTTGCTAGAGGTCAGTAGCCCGCCTGGATTTCAATTCAGGGTCAATAGAACCGCAATTAAAAGAAGTAGCACCCGCTTAGGCGCGCGGAGCACCTAGTCCGTCTGTTCCACGGGGAAGCAGTGCATCGGTGTCTATCATAGGGGTGTGGGGCGCAGGAGCTGCTTGCGCCCGATCTGGAGGTCGGCGGGGCTTGAATGGATGGCCGGGGGGCGGTGCCAAGCACGGCGGTGCGGTGAGGTCGAGGGGAGGGCGGAGGCAGGGAGGAATACTGGGCCGGTGGTCGCTGGCGTTTTGAGGAAGATCGTCAACACTGACTCGCTGGAGGTAGATGAAGGCGATCTGCCCATTCTTTGTTCATCGGATGGTGCAGAAAAATGGACTGACCTATTTGCTTTCAGTCAACTGTTATTTTCATAGAATCCTGTAGTTATTTAGTGTGCCATGCATGTTGTAGAGCTATCATATGTCTCCCATCATTTATTTCTCACCGACCTGCTATCTGCTACCTTTACACTGTACTAATTGTGCACACACTTCACACATACTCACACTATTGTTTTTTATGCATGGGTATTTCAGACTCTGACGTGGTGTTGATGATTGCAGAAAAGAAAAGACAGAAGTCGCTCCAGTGTAATTCGAAGATAAGCACTAAGCGTTCCAGCGCTCTAACGGGTGCAGTGTCAGCAGTTGGAGACAGTAAACTTAGCTCTGCAGTTGATGATCTCAATTGCCACACACAACCATCCCAGGTGCTTACTTTAACTTCGCGCTGTCAAATGTGGTTGCATGTTGCATATGGTGTCTAGCTTGTATTGCTTCCAATTTGGTTAAATTGCATCTGCTTACTTTACACATTATACCTTTGATAATGACATGCCTTCCTGTTTTTGACACATACTACATATGTCTATTAACCATGTTCGTACATCAAACTAATGCTCTTTTGTATCCCTCATCAATCACTTATGATGAGACAGTCACCCGGGTGGGTTTCTGTGAGACGCCATACTTGTTTAAAGAGTGCAGTGTCATCCTCCCCACATGATTCTCAAGAAACAACAAGGCTAAATGAAGATAGTCAACGTAGCTCTCTAGTTGATCACCGCAATTCCCCCACACCGCCATCCCAGGTGCTTGCTCTTTCTTGGCAGTGTGATATGTAGTGTTCGTCTTACATGAAAGTAGTGTTCGTCAGTATCATGCATCAATGAGTTCTGAAGAGCAAATTTTATTCCTTTTTCTTGTGGGTTTGACTTGACAAGGCAAAATCAAGAAAGAGGAAGGAAAAGAGTAAGGAAGGCGATGATGGTGGTCCTTTGCAGCAACGTAAACGGAGCATCTGTACCGATTCTCCTTGTACTGATAGTGCATTGCAAGGTCCAAGTCTCCGCTCCCCTACTCCACCATCCAAGGTGCTTGCTCTAACTTGGCAGTGTGATATCTGGTTGCATGTAGCATAAGGTGTCTAGCTCGTATTGCTCCTAATTAGTGTAAACTGCATCTGCTTAGCTTACACATGATACATGTGAATATGACACGCTTTCCTGTTTTTGGTACATACTATATCTTATGATAAGGCACCTTTAAGTCACCACTGTGATATTGGTTGTGTCTTGCATATGATTTCTAGCATGTACTGCTTCTAATTTGTTGAAATGCCATACAGTTTGAACTTGGCAGAGTGATATTGGTTGCATCTTTCATATGGTGTCTAGCTTGCAGTGCTTCTAATTTGTTGAAATGTCTTCTGCTTAGTTACCACATCATAGGTGTGAATATGTCACACCATCCTGTTTTTCATACATATTCCATCCTCACATCATGTGTTTGCCTTTCATCCGAGTAGTGTTCGTTAGTATCATGCATGCATGAGTTCTGAAGAGCGAATTTTATTCCTTTTTCTTATCGGTTTGACTTCACAATGCAAAATCATTACAGCTGAAGGAAATTAGTCCAGCAGTGGATGATGGTGGTCCTTCGGAGCAACTCAAACAGGGGGTCTCTACAGATTCTACTCTGCCATCCTCCCAACAAGATTCGCAAGACAACACAAGGCTGGACAGTCAACGTAGTTGTGTAGATGATGAGCACATCTCCCCTACTCCACCATCACAGGTGCTTGCTCTAACTTGACACTATTATATGTGGTTGCATGTTGCGTATGATGTCTAGCTTGTATTGCTTCTAACTTGAATTGCATCTGCTTACTTTACACATAATGCCTGTGAATATGACACGTGTTCCTGTTTCTAGAACATACGTGTACATGATGAGCACATCTCCCCTACTCCACCATCACAGGTGCTTACTCTTACTTGGAACTGTTATACGTGGTTGCGTTTTCCGTATGATGTCTAGTTTGTATTGCTTCTGATTATATTGAATTGCATCTGCATAGGTTACAACTTATACCTGCAATGATCACTTACCCATAAGACACATTTAACTTGGGACTGTGATGTAGGTTGCATCTTGCATTGTCTTCTATCTTGTACTGCTTCTAATTTCTTGAAATGGCACTTACGACGAGACACTTTTTACCTGATAGAGTGATATTGGTTGCATGTTCATATGGTGCCTAGCTTTCATTTCTTCTAATTTTGTTGAAATGCCTTCCGCTTACTGTTTTTTCATACATATTCCATCCTCCTATCGTACGTGTGAATATGAAACGCTGTCTTTTTTTGTATAAATTCCATCCTCCTATCCTGCGCTTGCCTTACATCAAAGTAGTGTTCGTCTGTATCATGCATCAACCAGTTATGCAGAGCTAATTTTATTCATCTTCTTGTGGTTTTGACTTCATAAGGCAATATCAGAAAATAGGAAGGAAAAGAGTAAGTTAGGGGATGTTGGTGGTCCTCCGCACCGACGCAAACAGAGACTCTCTAGATTTTCCACTGCTACTGCTAATGAAGTTGAAGTCCCAAGTCTACATGATGAGTTCATCTCCCGTACTCCACCATCGCAGGTGCTTGCTCTAAGTTGACAGTGTGATAATTGGTTTCATGTTGCATATGTTGTCTAGCCTGTATTTCTTCTATTTTGATTAAATTGCACCTGCTGAGTTTATACATTATACATGTGCATATGACATGGCTTTCTGTGTCTAGAATACACTGCATCTATCTATCATACCATGTTCTTACATCAAAGTACTGTTGTTGTGTATCCCGCATCAATCACTCATGATTGGACGCTTTTAACATGGCAGTTTGATAGTGGTTGCATCTTGCATTGATTTCTACGTTGTACTGCTTCTAATTTTTCGAATTGCCACTTGTGACAAGACACTTTTAACTTGGCAGAGTAATATTGGTTGCATCTTTCATATGGTGTCTAGCTTGCATTACTTCCATTTTCTTGAAAACCCTTCTGCTTAGTTTGCACATCGTAGCTGTGAATATCCCATGCCGTCCTGTTTTTCTTACATATTCCATCCTCATACGGTTGTCTTACATCAAAGTATTGCTTGTCTGTATCATGCATCAATGAGTTCTGAAGAGTGATTTTATTCTTTTGTGTTGTGGGTACAGCTTGACATGGCAAAGTCAAAAAAGAGCAAGGAAAATAATATAGTAGGGAGTGCTGCTACTCATCAGGGTGAAATGGAAAAGGTTCTGCCGTCGAGATTCTGTTGGTACTTATAGTGCAGTAGAAGGTCCAAGTCCACCGGCTAAATCTACAAACACAGTATCACCTGCTCCACCAGCTGTAGCATCCGCTTCAACTGTACCAACATCTCAACCAGTTACTCATTCGTTTGCTCCAGAACTGGCCAGTTCCCAAGCTGCCTTCACACCTAACACTACTTCCGAAGCACTGCTAACACAACAGGACTTGGCAAGATCAGATGAACCTCATGAGCATCAACACCAAGACGGTACCTGACCGAGTCAAGTTGCAGTTGCATGCTCCTTTATATGTACTCTCACAGTTTGATGTGCACTAACACTTACCATATTCGTTGTTGAACTAGCACCACAGCGCAAGCGGAAACAGACATCAGGGATAATGCTTGACAGATTAACAAAATCTAAAGGAGGAAGAATGGAGATCCATTTTGAGGCAGGTTTAAAAAGGCCATGTGATGCTACAGAGTCAGCCAAGTTAGTATCAGAGGCAGCCGTTGCCGTTAGGTGTCATGCATGTATCCTCCCAACGTGGATCCAGTACAGGAATGAGAAAGACAATACCCAGTTTAACACCTTCCTTGAGCATTTATCCGTAAGTAATGTTATTCATTGCAATTAGTAATATTGTCTTGCTCTGTCCCATACTTTCTAGCTTCCTCCTAATAAGACTCACATTCTTTTTTCAACAGATGAGGTTCAAGTTGGATCCGAAAGATGATGCAACTAGACAAGCATGCACTCATGTTTTTCAGTCTGCTCTGCGACAGTATCGGTACCACCTTAGAAAATCTCACTTTGAAGGCAAGGCTAACAATGAAATCACCCAAACATCTCTAGTGGAATATATTACAGATGAAGACTGGACAGCCCTCGTTAAACACTGGTCTAATCCAAAGTATCAGGTAGGCTATATGTATTTGATCAGACCACATATTGAACTTGTATTTATGTATGTGCCTTACAAGTGTATCTTCTTCTAGGCTAACTGTTTGAAGAACAAAACCAACCGTTCTAAAGTGAAATTCCAACAGACCACAGGATCTCGTAGCTATATTGCACACTGCGAGGCTCTTGTAAATAGCTGCTACTTCCTTCTTTTTTGTGTGCCATATTATCGTATCTATATTGACTTGTTCCAATTACAGAGGAAATCCTGTGCGGACCAAAAAGAACCTGAACCGAATGCAGTGCAAATCTTCAAGGATTGCCACACCAGCAAGATGAAGGGCATGAGCACACCAGTTCAAGCCGCTGTTGTAAGTCCTTACTCCTCCTGCCTTGAACTGATTGGTACTGTGATATGTTCATTTAACTACTTGGTTTGCAGCCAATGTCAGTTACTCTGTTCACTTTTATTCACAGTTGTCTTAACGTATCATTTCACCTTACATGGTTTAAAAGAGATGAAGGATATTCTTTTGGTCTTGATCTGTAATCTAGTTGTTATGTTCACGTGCGCACACAATGATAAAATAGCCTGTTTGTTTTATATCTGTTTGCCATGATATGAATGATGTCATACTATGTTCATCCTACTTTAAACCATGTCTCTTTATCCTTAGATGTCAACAAATGTGAGGAAATAGACAATACAGTAGGCATGCTACATGGACATATGTTCCAAAAGTGATTTTATTATGTAGTTGGCACTACAATACATGCTAATGTATTACAGTAGTTCACCAAAATAAGTTATGTATAAACGTTTAACCTACTTTGTTTGTTTTTCTCTCATTAGTAACTTATCTGGTACACTAATCTACAAGTTCAAACTTTCAGGAAGCTATGGAACAAATGATTGAACGGCCACAACCACCTGAAGGTGACGAGGCTACTACAGGCACAATGTCACCTCTTGCTGCAGTGCGTCAGTATCTCTCCACTAACAGTGCAAAAAGCACCTTCCTACGTAATTCTGGGTTGGTTGTCAAGGTAACCTCGTCCAAATCACCTACTGAACAAAATCTTCCTGCTAGACAGAGTGATATATCTGTGCTCCAGACACAGGTCCAATCCCTAATGGGCGTTGTTTCGGAAACAAGAATAGTGGTTGAGAAATGTCGTCAAGATATGAATGGTTTTGAAACCATACTATCAGACATTCGCTTCGTTGTTCAAGAGTAATGGCAGAAAAAAGGTGGAGAACGTGCTGCTCCATCAGATTCTACAGCCTGAAACATTAGCACTCAGGTCAAATGACCTGTGCTTCTATACATCTGATGGTGCTTTTATCTGGAAGGACTGTAAACTTTATGCCAACAGGCCTTTTGTTGTATGGTTGGAATTTATTTTGTTGTGATACAACATTTATGATGCTGCCTCAGGCTGCAGTAATTACGACGCTATTTTTGTATAGTGTAGGTTTATCTTAGTAATGTGTTCGGCCGAAACCTTCGTAGGAGCCCAACATGCCAACATTCGTCGGGCTCATTGCAATTGGGCTAAAAATGATTACGGGCCGAAATTGGCATGTAGCCCACTAAAAATATCTGGGCCTAAATCAGCATAAGCTTTCATATTTTTCTGGTAGGCCTGTGCCCATAGTGGGCCTTTAACAGGCCTAAACATAATTTGGGCCCTCAGTAAAAATAGGTCGTTTACAGGTGTAAATATCTCGAGCCCATAAAATACATGGGCCTTTAATAGACCAAAAGTGAGATTGGCCCTGATTGTGCCAAATAACCCACTGGACTTTAACAGGCCGAAATTCGGACGGGCCGTAAATGCACCGACCTAATACACGGGCCTTTAACATGCCGGAACTTTGGTCAGGCTAGATTATCGTCATTTTTATATGAGCCGTTAATGGGCCCGATATGACGTTGGGCCACATATGGCCCGTGGTTTACGTCCGGCATTAACAGGCCGAAAATGACAACAGGCCGAAAGTGGCCCAAAGCTATAGTGGGCCTCTAACAGGCCGAATGTCAGACATGGCCGAATATGACCCAAATCCTTCATGGTCGTTTATGGGCCGAAAGTTTTGATGGCCTGTAAATGGGCCCAAATGAAGCCAGACCTTTAACATGCCGGAAATACACCGGGCCGTAATTCGGCCCAATTACTTAGCGGACTGTTAACGGGCCAGAAGTGACCATGGGCCGTGTTGATGACAAGTTTAGGACAGGCCGTTGACAGGCCGATTTGACAGAGAATGTTGGGCCTTTAGCTGGTCCGGCCCATTATGGTCGGCAGAATCTAGTGGGCCTTTAGCTGGGCCGGCCCATTGTGGTCCGCAAAATCTTGTGGGCCTTTAGCTGGGCCGGCCCATTATGGTCTGCAAAATCATGTGGGCCTTTAGCTAGGCCGGCCCATTATGGTCCGCTAAATTTTGTGGGCCTTTAGCTGGGCCGGCCTGTTATGGTCCGCTAAATCTTATGGGCCTTCGGTTGGGCTGGCCCATTTAATCTTTGTGGGCCACTTTTGGGCCGGTCCACGTGTCAACATATCATAGGCCCATCTCGACCGTTGGATGAATGACACATGTGCCAACGCGGAGCTAGCGCATGGATCCGTCCGCCAATGAGAATTTTACACGTGGAAAATCGGCATTGGTCGTGGCTGTTAACGGGTTATCGGATCCAAAATCCGACCCGATAGCTTAACGGCGTTCCGTTACGGTGGATGCCACGTGTCGGTCACCCTTGACGAAAGCACTTCTGTGACGCGCGATTTATCGTCATGGAAGTGGACACTTCCGTGATGATAATTTTGGCAATGTCATGGAACACTTCTACGACAGCACAGGTATGACTATCTTGATTCTGTCATAAATTTGTCATGGATGTACATGCATGACAGAAAACGCGACCTACTGTGACAAACACGTATCATCACAGAAGTGTATTTTTTTGTAGCGAAAGTAGCGTAAGTATTCCCCTCAGTTTTTGAGAACCAAGGTATCAATCCAGTAGGAGGCTACGCGCCAGTCCCTCGTACCTGCACAAAACAAATAAATCCTCGCAACCAACGCGATAAGGGGTTGTCAATCCCTACACGGCCACTTACGAGAGTGAGATCTGATAGATATGATAAGATAATATTTTTGGTATTTTTATGATAAAGATGCAAGGTAAAATAAAAGCAAAGGAAATAACTAAGTATTGGGAGATTAATACGATGAAGATAGACCTGGGGGCCATAGGTTTCACTAGTTGCTTCTCTCGAGAGCATAAGTATTCTACGGTGGGTGAACAAATTACTGTTGAGCAATTGACAGAATTGAGTATAGTTATGAGAATATCTAGGCATGATCATGTATATAGGCATCACGTCCTAGACAAGTATTCCGACTCCTGCCTGCATCTACTACTATTACTCCACTCATCGACCGCTATCCAGCATGCATCTAGAGTATTAAGTTAATGAAAACAGAGTAATGCCTTAAGCAAGATGACATGATGTAGAGGGATAAACTCATGCGATATGATGAAAACCCCATCTTGTTATCCTCGATGGCAACAATACAATACGTGCCTTGCTGCCCCTACTGTCACTGGGAAAGGACACCGCAAGATTGAACCCAAAGCTAATCACTTCTCCCATTGCAAGAAAGATCAATCTAGTAGGCCAAACCAAACTGATAATTCGAAGAGACTTGCAAAGATAACCAATCATACATAAAAGAATTCAGAGAAGATTCAAATATTGTTCATAGATAGACTTAATCATAAACCCACAATTCATCGATCTCAACAAACACACCACAAAAACAAGATTACATCGAATAGATCTCCACAAGAGAGGGGGGAACATTGTATTGAGATCCAAAAAGAGAGAAGAAGCCATCTAGCTACTAACTATGGACCCGTAGGTCTGAGGTGAACTACTCACACTTCACCGGAGGGGCTATGGTGTTGATGTAGAAGCCCTCCATGATCGATGGCCCCAAGATGGGATCTCGTGGATACAGAAAGTTACAGAGGTGGAATTAGGGTTTTGACTCCGTCCCTAATCGTTTGGGGGTACGTAGGTATATATAGGAGGAAGGAGTACGTCGGTGGAGCAACAGGGGGCCCACGAGGGTGGAGGATGCGCCTGGGGGGTAGGCGCGCCCCCTACCTCGTGGCCTCCTCTTTTGTGTCTTGACGTAGGGTCCAAGTCTCCTGGGTCTTGTTCGTTGAGAAGATCACGTTCCCGAAGGTTTCGTTCCGTTTGGACTCCGTTTGATATTCCTTTTCTTTGAAACCCTAAAACAGGCAAAAAAACAGCAATTCTGGGCTGGGCCACCGGTTAATAGGTTAGTCCCAAAAATAATATAAAAGTGGATAATAAAGCCCAATAATGTCCAAAACAGTAGATAATATAGCATGGAGCAATCAAAAATTATAGATACATTGGAGACGTATCAGTTTGCAAAAGCACCTAATTAATGCTCTTGTTTTCCTCAAAAAATTGTGTTTATGCATGCATTAATTGCAATGCGTGCATGCATAAAGTACATGCATTGGTCAATTTTGTCTTAATTCTTGCATGCAATGATTCAATGGACCTTGGAATCTGAACATGTGATGGGAAACAACCAAATTGAGCCTTATAAAATGGAAAAACTAAAATTTTGGGATAAGCCCTATAAATCGGAAAGGAGGGAGTATGTTACTACTTTCCTCTCTTTCTTCATTTATTGCTTGCCACATCATCTACTTAATTTATTCCTTTGCAGTACAGAAAAATTAGCTTTACGCAAAACTTTAACCATAGAGCTTTCCACCAGCCAAATATGCATATAGTATAGCCTGTTACTTTCATTGCATCTCTATGTGTTACATTGCCAGCATATTCCATGTGCTGACCTGTTTCGGGCTACAATGTTCATGTTGCAGACTTTTCAGACGATGATTAAGGTGCCTTTAGGTCGTGGTTCTATACTCAATGATGCCGTTGGAGTTGATGGACTCACTTATGTTCCAAGCCTTCCACTGTTATCGTTATTAGATGGCCTTAAGCCATATTTATTGTAATAAGCTCTCTTTTGAGACACTCGATGTAATAAGTGTGTGATTGCTACTCTGTTATAAATCCTTCAAGTACTGTGTGGTGTCAGCATTACTGATCCAGGGATGACACCGGAGCACAGAGATTGGACCGTTTGAGGTCTGGTCGCTACAAGATGGTATCAGAGCACACGCTGACTGTAGGACATGACCACTAAGCTAAAAGACCTAGATCACTACTCACTCTCTTCTCATTCTGACTTCTCATCTTTTCTACTCTTTTAGGATGGCGGATGCAAGGAATAAGTTCACGCAACCGGATGAAGATACACCCTTTGGATGTCACTTGAAGGAAGTCACTAGATACCTAAACATAGGAGTACCAAGCTTCACCGGAACCTACAACGCCACTTTACCTGAAGAGGAGCGCTGGATAATTCAAGTTCAAGTTCCAGGAAGGACGTTTATGCCAGTCACTGAGCCCATAGAGTTTTCTTTTGATGCACCAACTTGGAATCTAGGAAAGAGCATGGCAGCTCACATCGCCATGGGACGCATTGGAGAAGTTTACCGCAATGATCTCAAGGATACTATCTACCAGATTCATGGGTGCCGAGATGAGCACTAGGAGATGATCAGCACCAGGAAGGATAGATCAATTCCAGCTTTTATCCAGGAGTTAAACCAGCACATTCGACGTCAGGAGAACCAAATGTGCACCGACATGATAGATCTGAAGAAGGCAAGGACTAGAATCAAGGAACTGGAGGAAGAACTCAAGGCCACACATGAAGATTATGAAGAGGAAATCGAAGTACTAGTGGACAAGAATGCCGACTTAACAATGAAGATCGGAATATTCATGGGAGGCCCTACACCAGTAGAAGAAGACGAAGAACCCAAGGAGATTCGCCCGGAAGACTACATCATCATCGACGACTCCGACTCGGATCCAGATGATAGCAGTGATGACTATGTTGATGAAGCTGGAGCAGATATCATGGAGTCTGCAACCGAAGAATATTTCTAGTAGACCACCCCAACAGTAGTAGTAGTCCACCATGTAAATATAATAGTCCGAGCACTTTTGCGATAGTTAGATCGATTGTATGCCCTTGTTTGATTGAATGAAGTGAATTGTTTGCTTTTGCCTCATGTGCATATGGGTAGTGTTTTCTCTTTAGACCCCTCTCTATTCTTAAATCTCATCTCTTCTAAACCCTTAGATGCCTCCGAGACGTGACCCCGGATTTACCTTCCCACCGGAGCTCAGTCAGTTGATCCAGCAGCAGAACACATTGATGCAGTTGCTAGTCCAGAATCAGAATCAAGGGAACAACAACAACCCACCACCACCACCACCACCTGTTGATCACTTAGCCCATTTTCTTAGGCTGAATCCGCCGGTGTTTTCCAGTAGCACCGAGCCGATAGTAGCATATGATTGGCTCCGCAAGACAGCAAGGGAGTTGACCACGGCAGGATGCACAGATGCAGAAAAGGTGAAGTTTGCCACACATCAGCTTGAAGGACCCGCAACATCATGGTGGGAGAATTTCACAACCACTTTCCCTATCGACACTGTCACATGGGACCAGTTTTAGCAGGCTTTCCGTACTGCCCATGTTTCAGCAGGAGCTATGGCCATGAAGAAGCGAGGGTTTTGCAATTTGCACCAAGGAGGACGGACAGTTGGCCAGTATGTGGAGGACTTTAGTAAGTTTGCACATTATGCCCGAGATGACGTAGCTACGGATGCAGCTAAGCAAGAGAAGTTTCTGGAAGGACTGAATGATGAGTTGAGCATGCAGTTGATGGTAGCAACCTTCAACAACTACCAGGAGTTGGTAGATCATGCTCTCATGATTGAAGGGAAGCAGCAGCAGATTAGGAACCGCAAGAGGAAGTATGGACAAGGGAAATACAATTCAGGAGCTCAACAGAAGCTATGTTTTACCCCTAGGCCGGGACGACATTTTCAGCATACCCATGGAGGAGGTAGCTCGCACAATCACAATGGCACCAAGAATGGTAATGGGAATGGAGGAAGCAACGGCCAGAATCGCACCAACCCATCAACCCCAGCCAAGAGAGACCTGAGCCAAGTCACTTGTTTCAAGTGCTAGAAGACCGGACATTATGCCAATGAATGTCCTGAATCCCAGAATGGAAATGGTAATGGAAGCTCTGGGAAGAAGCCGAACCCTTTCAACAGGGGACAGGTGAACCACGTTAACGTGGAGGAGGTTGAAGAGCAGCCGGATGCAGTAATCGGTAAGTTTTTGGTTAAGTCATTTACTGCACTCGTTCTTTTTTATACTGGTGCATCGCATTCATACATATCAAGGGAATTCGTGGATAAGTATAACTTGCCCACCAAAGTTCTTAGAACACATATGCTAGTAAGCTCACTAGGAGCGGAGTATATGGCTAGTAAGGGATGTTTTCAAGTGCAATTGAGTATAGGTAGACATGTGTTTCCCTCGGATTTCATCATTTTGGAATCACAAGGTTTGGATGTAATTCTGGGTATGGATTGGCTGTTGATGTATGGAGGAAACATCGATTGCGCCAGTAAGTCAATTTTGCTTACCACCCCAGAAGGGAGAAGGATCAAGTATGTATCCCGGCATGTGCCGAAGAGGACTCAAGTAAATTGTTTAACAGGAGTTTTATAGGAGGAAGTACCAGTGGTGAAGGATTTCCCTGATGTATTTCTAGAAGAGTTGCCAGGCATGCCACCGGATAGAGATATTGAATTTTTGACTGAGCTTTTGCCAGGCACAGGGCCAATATCTAAGAGACCATATAGGATGCCCGCAAAGGATTTGGTGGAGATTAAGAAGCAAATTAAGGAGTTACTGGATAAAGGTTATATTCGCCCAAGTTCTTCACCTTGGGGATCGCCAGTACTTCTAGTGGAAAAGAAGGATGGATCATTAAGGATGGTTGTTGATTATCGAGGATTGAATGAAGTAACCATCAAGAACAAGTACCCACTACCGATGATCAATGATCTGTTTGATCGATTGCAAGGAGCTAAGGTATTTTCCAAGATTGACCTGCGATCAGGATACCATCAGTTGAAGATTCGAGAACAGGATATACCTAAGACGGCTTTTACCACCAGGTATGGGCTGTACGAGTATACCGTTATGTCATTTGGTCTGAATAACACACCTGCATATTTTATGAACATGATGAACAAGGTGTTTATGGAGTTTTTGGATAAGTTCGTCGTAGTGTTCATCGATGATATCCTGGTATATTCGAAGAACGAAGAGGAGCATAAGGAGCATTTGCGTTTGGTACTTAGTAAGCTCAGAGAACATCAGTTATATGCCAAGTTTAGCAAATGTGAGTTTTGGTTGAAGGAAGTTGGATTTCTCGGACACGTTATATCCGAAGAAGGTATAGCAGTAGATCCCACCAAGGTTGACACTATGAGAAATTGGGAAGCGCCAACAACAGTTGGAGAGATCCGGAGTTTTCTTGGACTTGCAGGATACTACCGGAGATTTATTGAAAATTTCTCGAAGATTACGAAGCCTATGACGGAGTTGTTGAAGAAGGATACCAAGTTCATATGGACTGAGGAATGTGAGGCCAGTTTCCAGGAGTTGAAGAAACCTTTGGTTACATCACCCGTGTTGATTTTGCCAGATCAGACCAAGGATTATGAGGTGTATTGCGACGCTTCACGTCGAGCACTTGGAGCAGTGCTTATGCAAGAAGGAAGAGTTGTTTCATATGCCTCACGACAGCTTAAGCCTCATGAGTTGAATTATGCTACACATGATTTGGAGTTAGCAGCCGTAGTGCATGCATTGAAAACCTGGAGACACTTTCTGTTGGGGAACGTAGCATAAATTCAAAATTTTCCTACGTGTCACCAAGATCTATCTATGGAGTCAGCTAGCAACGAGGGAGGAGTGGATCTACATACCCTTGTAGATCGCGCGTGGAAGCGTTCAAGAGAACGGGGTTGATGGAGTCGTACTCGTCGTGATCCAAATCACCGATGATCCTAGCACCGAACGGACGGCACCTCCGCGTTCAACACACGTATGGAGCAGCGACGTCTCCTCCTCCTTGATCCAGCAAGGGGGGAGGAGAGATTGATGGAGATCCAGCAGCACGACGGTGTGGTGGTGGAAGTAGCGGGATTCCAACAGGGCTTCGCCAAGCGCTGCGGGAGGAGGGAGATGTGTCATGGGAGGGAGAGGGAGGCGCCAGGGCTTAGGTGCGGCTGCCCTCCCTTCCCCCCACTATATATAGGGCCAAGGGAGAGGGGGGGGGCGCAGCCTTGGCCCTTCCTCCAAGGAAGGGTGCGGCCAGGGAGGAGTCCATCCTCCCCAAGGCACCTAGGAGGTGCCTTCCCCCTTTAGGACTCTTTCTTTCCCTTATCTCTTGGCGCATGGGCCTCTTGGGGCCGGTGCCCTTGGCCCATATAGGCCAAGGCGCACACCCCTACAGCCCATGTGCCCCCCCGGGGCAGGTGGACCCCCTTGGTGGACCCCCGGACCCCTTTCGGCACTCCCGGTACAATACCGATAATGCGCGAAACTTTTCTGGCGACCAAAACAAGACTTCCCATATATAAATCTTTACCTCCGGACCATTCCTGAACTCCTCGTGACGTCCGGGATCTCATCCGGGACTCCGAACAACTTTTGGGTTACCGCATACTAATATCTCTATAACCCTAGCGTCACCGAACCTTAAGTGTGTAGACCCTACGGGTTCGGGAGACATGCAGACATGACCGAGATGACTCTCCGGTCAATAACCAACAGCGGGATCTGGATACCCATGTTGGCTCCCACATGTTCCACGATGATCTCATCGGATGAACCACGATGTCAAGGACTTAATCAATCCCGTATACAATTCCCTTTGTCTAGCGGTACGATACTTGCCCGAGATTCGATCGTCGGTATCCCGATACCTTGTTCAATCTCGTTACCGGCAAGTCTCTTTACTCGTTTCGTAACACATCATCCCGTGATCAACTCCTTGATCACATTGTGCACATTATGATGATGTCCTACTGAGTGGGCCCAGAGATACCTCTCCGTTTACATGGAGTGACAAATCCCAGTCTCGATTCGTGCCAACCCAACAGACACTTTCGGAGATACCTGTAGTGTACCTTTATAGCCACCCAGTTACGTTGTGACGTTTGGCACACCCAAAGCACTCCTACGGTATCCGGGAGTTGCACAATCTCATGGTCTAAGGAAATGATACTTGATATTAGAAAAGCTTTAGCATACGAACTACATGATCTTGTGCTAGGCTTAGGATTGGGTCTTTGTCCATCACATCATTCTCCTAATGATGTGATCCCGTTATCAATGACATCCAATGTCCAAGGTCAGGAAACCGTAACCATCTATTGATCAACGAGCTAGTCAACTAGAGGCTTACTAGGGACATGGTGTTGTCTATGTATCCACACATGTATCTGAGTTTCCTATCAATACAATTCTAGCATGGATAATAAACGATTATCATGAACAAGGAAATATAATAATAACTAATTTATTATTGCCTCTAGGGCATATTTCCAACAGTCTCCCACTTGCACTAGAGTCAATAATCCAGTTCACATCGATATGTGATTAACACTCAAGGTCACATCCCCATGTGACTAACACCCAAAGAGTTTACTAGAGTCAATAATCTAGTTCACATTACCATGTGGTTAACACTCGATGAGTTCTGGGTTTGAACATGTTATGCTTGTGAGAGATGTTATAGTCAACGGGTCTGAATCTTCCAGATCCGTATGTACTTCGCAAATCTCTATGTCATCTTGTAGATGCAGCTACTACGCTGTATTTGGAGCCATTTCAAATAACTGTTCTACTTGGAGCTATTCTAAATTGTTGCTCCATTATACGTATCCGGTATCTCTACTCAGAGCTATCCGGATAGGTGTTAAGCTTGCATCGACGTAACTCTTTACGTCGAACTCTTTATCACCTCCATAACCGAGAAACATATCTTATTCCTCTAAGGATAATTTAGACCACTATCTGGTGATCTACTCCTAGATTACCTTTGTACCCTCTTGCCAGATATGTGGCAAGGCACACATCAGGTGCGGTACTCAGCATGGCATACCGTATAGAGCCTATGACAAAAGCATAGGGGACGACCTTCGTCCTTCCTCTTTCTTCTGCCATGGTCGAGCTTTAAGTCTTAACTTCATACCTTATAACTCAGGCAAGAACTCCTTCTTTGACTGGTCCATCTTGAACACCTTCAAGATCATGTCAAGGTATGTGCTCATTTGAAAGTACCATTAAGAATTTTGATCTATCCTTATAGATCTTGATGCTCAATGTTCAAGTAGCTTAATCCAGGCTTTCCATTGAAAAATACTTTCCAAATAACCCTATATGCTTTCCAGAAATTCTACATCATTTCTGATCAACAATATGTCAACATATATTTATCATAAATTCTATAGTGCTCCCACTCACTTCTTTGGAAATACAAGTTTCTCATAAACTTTGTATACACCCAAAACTTTGATCATCTTATCAAAGCATACATTCCAACTCCGAGATGCTTACTCCAGTCCTTAGAAGGATTGCTGGAGCTTTGCATACTTATTAGCATCTTTCAGGATTAACAAAACCTTCCGGTTGTATCACATACAACCTTTCCTCAAAAATCGTCGAGGAGACAATGGTTTTTGGCATCCTGTCTGCAAGATTTCACAAATAATGCAGTAATTGCTAATATAATTCCAACAGACTCTTAGCATCGCTACGAGTGAGAAAGTCTCATCGCGGTCAACTCCTTGAACTTGTCGAAAAACATCTTAACGACAAGTCGAGCTTTCTTAATGGTGATACCTACCATCATTGTCCGTCTTCCTTTTAAAATCCATATGTACCTAACAGCCTTACGACCATCAAGTAGTTCTCCCAAAGTCTACACTTTGTTTTCATATATGGATCCTCTCTCGGATTATATGGCCTCGAGCCATTTTGGAATCCAGGCCCACCATCGCTTCTCCATAGCTCGTAGGTTCATTGTTGTCTAGCAACATGACTTGGCCATATCATCTTACGAGGTTTGGTAGTGACTTGATATGAAGTTTCATGATCACTATCATAAGCTTCCACTTCAATTGGTGTAGGTGCCACAGGAACAACTTCCTGTGCCCTGCCTCACACTAGTTGAAGAGACGGTTCAATAACCTCATCAAGTCTCCACCATCCTCCCACTCAATTCTTTCGAAAGAAACTTTTCCTCGAGAAAGGACCCGATTTTAGAAATAATCCCTTATTGCTTTTGGATCTGAGACACGAAGTATACCCAACTGCTTTGGGTGTCCTATGAAGATGCATTTATCCGCTTTGGGTTCGAGCTTATCAGCCTGAAACTTTTTCACATAAGCGTCGCAGCCCCAAACTTTTTAAGAAATGACAGCTTAGGTTTCTCTAAACCATAGTTCATACGGTGTCATCTCATCGGAATTACGTGGTGCCCTATTTAAAGTGAATGTGGTTGTCTCTAATGCCTAACCCATAAACTATCGTGGTAATTCAATAAGAGACATCATGGTATGCATCATATCCAATAGGGTGCAGTTATGATGTTCGGACACACCATCACACCATGGTGTTCCTGGCTGTATTGGTTGTGAAACAATTTCCACAATGTCTTAATTCTGTGCCAAACTCGTAATTCAGATATTCATCTCTACGATCATATCATAGACATTTTATCCTCTTGTCACGACGATCTTTCAACTTCACCCTAAAATTACTTGAACCTTTCAATAATTCAGACTTGTGATTCATCAAGTAAATATAATCAATATCTACTCAAATCATCTGTGAAGTAAGAACATAATGATATCCACTACATGCCTCAGCACTCATTGGACTGCACACATCAAAATGTATTACTTCCAACAAGTTGCTTTCTAGTTCCATTTTACTAAAAACGAGGCTTTCAGTCATCTTGCCCATGTGGTATGATTTGCATGTCTCAAGTGATTCAAAATCAAGTGAGTCCAAACGGTCCATTTGCATGGAGTTTCTTCATGCATATACACCAATAGACATGGTTCGCATGTCTCAAACTTTTCAAAACAAGTGAGCCCGAAGATCCATCAACATGGAGCTTCTTCATGCGTTTTATACCGATGTGACTTACGTGGCAGTGCCACAAGTAGGTGGTACTATCATTACTATCTTATATCTTTTGGCATGAACATGTGTATCACTACGATCGAGATTCAATAAACCATTCATTTTAGGTGCAAGGCCATTGAAGGTATTATTCAAATAAACAGAGTAACTATTATTCTCTTTAAATGAATAACCGCATTGCGATAGACATAATCCAATCATGTCTATGCTCAAAGCAAACACCAAATAACAATTATTTAGGTTTAACACCAATCTCGATGGTAGAGGGAGCGTGCGATGCTTGATCATATCAACATCGAAAACACTTCTAACACATATCATCAGCTCACCTTTAGCTAGTCTCCGTTTATTCCGTAGCTTTTATTTCAAGTTACTAACACTTAGCAACCGAACCAGTATCTAATACCCTGGCGCTACTAGGAGTACTAGTAAAGTACACATTAACACAATGTATATCCAATATACTTCTATCGACTTTGCCAGCCTTCTCATCTACCAAGTATCTAGGGTAATTCTGCTCCAGTGGCTGTTCCCCTTATTACAGAAGCACTTAGTCTCGGGTTTGGGTTCAACCTTGGGTTTCTTCACTAGAGCAGCAGCTGATTTGCCGTTTCATGAAGCATCCCTTTTTGCCCTTGCCCTTCTTGAAACTAGTGGTATCACCAACCATCAACAATTGATGCTCCTTCTTGATCTCTACTTTTGTGGTGTCAAACGTCGCGAATATCTCAAGGATCACCATATATGTCCCTCATATATTATAGTTCATCATGAAGCTCAAGCAGCTTGGTGGTAATGACTTCGGAGAACCATCACTATTTCATCTGGAAGATCAACTCCCACTCGATTCAAGCGATTGTTGTACTCAGACAATCTGAGCACAAGTTCAACAATTGAGCTTTTCTCCCTTAGTTTGCAGGCTAAGAAAATCGTCGGAGGTCTTATACCTCTTGACGTGGGCACGAGCCTGAAATCCCAATTTCAGCCCTCGAAACATCTCATATGTTTCGCGACGTTTCAAAACGTCTTCGGTGCCTCAACTCTAAGCCGTTTAACTGAACTATCACTAGTTATCAAAATGTGTATGTCAGATGTTTGCAACATCCATAGACAACATTCGAGGTTCAGCACACTGAGCGGTGCATTAAGGACATAAGCCTTCTATTAAGCAATGAGGACAAACCTTAGTTTACGGACCTAGTCCGCATAATTACTACTATCAACTTTCAACTAAATTTTCTCTAGGAACATATCTAAACAGTAGAACTGAAGCGCGAGCTACGACATAATTTGCGAAGACCTTTTGACTATGTTCAGGATAATTAAGTTCATCTTATGAACTCCCACTCAGATAGACATCCCTCTAGTCATCTAAGTGATTACATGATCTGAGTCAACTAGGCCGTGTCCGATCATCACGTGAGACGGACTAGTCAACATCGGTGAACATCTTCATGTTGATCGTATCTTCTATACGACTCATCTTCGACCTTTCGGTCTCTTGTGTTCCGAGGCCATGTCTGTACATGCTAGGCTCGTCAAGTCAACCTAAGTGTTTCGCGTGTGTAAATCTGTCTTACACCCGTTGTATGTGAACGTTAGAATCTAACACCCGATCATCACGTGGTGCTTCAAAACAACAAACTGTCGCAACGGTGCACAGTTAGGGGGAACACTTTCTTGAAATTAATATGAGGGATCATCTTATTTACTACCGTCGTTCTAAGTAAACAAGATGCAAAAACATGATAAACATCACATGCAATCAAATAGTGACATGATATGGCCAATATCATATTGCTCCTTTTGATCTCCATCTTCGGGGCTCCATGATCATTATCGTCACCGGCATGACACCATGATCTCCATCATCATGATCTCCATCATCGTGTCTTCATGAAGTTGTCTCGCCAACTATTACTTCTACTACTACAGCTAACGGTTAGCAATAAAGTAAAGTAATTACATGACGTTTATGTTGACACGTAGGTCATAAATAAATAAAGACAACTCCTATGGCTCCTGCCGGTTGTCATACTCATCGACATGCAAGTCGTGATTCCTATTACAAGAACATGATCAATCTCATACATCACATATCATTCATCACATTCTTCTCTGCCATATCACATCACATAGCATACCCTGCAAAAACAAGTTAGACGTCCTCTAATTGTTGTTTGCATGTTTTACGTGGCTGCTATGGGTTTCTAGCAAGAACGTTTCTTACCTACGCAAAAACCACAACGTGATATGCCAATTGCTATTTACCCTTCATAAGGACCCTTTTCATCGAATCCGATCCGACTGAAGTGGGAGAGACAGACACCCGCTAGCCACCTTATGCAACTAGTGCATGTCTGTCGGTGGAACCAGTCTCACGTAAGAGTACGTGAGGTCGGTCCGGGCCGCTTCATCCCACAATGCCACCGAATCAAGATTGGACTAGTAACGGTAAGCATATTGAACAAAATCAACGCCCACAACTACTTTGTGTTCTACTCGTGCATAGAAACTACGCATAGACCTAGCTCTGATACCACTGTTGGGGAACGTAGCATAAATTCAAAATTTTCCTACGTGTCACCAAGATCTATCTATGGAGTCATCTAGCAACGAGGGAGGAGTGGATCTACATACCCTTGTAGATCGCGCGCGGAAGCGTTCAAGAGAACGGGGTTGATGGAGTCGTACTCGTCGTGATCCAAATCACCGATGATCCTAGCGCCAAACGGACGGCACCTCCGCGTTCAACACACGTACGGAGCAGCGATGTCTCCTCCTCCTTGATCCAGCAAGGGGGGAGGAGAGATTGATGGAGATCCAGCAGCACGATGGTGTGGTGGTGGAAGTAGCGGGATTCCAACAGGGCTTCGCCAAGCGCTGCGGGACGAGGGAGATGTGTCATGGGAGGGAGAGGGAGGCACCAGGGCTTAGGTGCGGCTGCCCTCCCTTCCCCCCACTATATATAGGGCCAAGGGATAGGCGGGGGGCGCAGCCTTGGCCCTTCCTCCAAGGAAGGGTGCGGCCAGGGAGGAGTCCATCCTCCCCAAGGCACCTAGGAGGTGCCTTCCCCCTTTAGGACTCTTTCTTTCCCTTATCTCTTGGCGCATGGGCCTCTTGGGGCCGGTGCCCTTGGCCCATATAGGCCAAGGCGCACACCCCTACAGCCCATGTGCCCCCCCGGGGCAGGTGGACCCCCTTGGTGGACCCCCGGACCCCTTTCGGCACTCCCGGTACAATACCGATAATGCGCGAAACTTTTCCGGCGACCAAAACAAGACTTCCCATATATAAATCTTTACCTCCGGACCATTCCGGAACTCCTCGTGACGTCCGGGATCTCATCCGGGACTCCGAACAACTTTTGGGTTACCGCATACTAATATCTCTATAACCCTAGCGTCACCGAACCTTAAGTGTGTAGACCCTACGGATCCGGGAGACATGCAGACATGACCGAGATGACTCTCCGGTCAATAACCGACAGCGGGATCTGGATACCCATGTTGGCTCTCACATGTTCCACGATGATCTCATCGGATGAACCACGATGTCAAGGACTTAATCAATCCCGTATACAATTCCCTTTGTCTAGCGGTACGATACTTGCCCGAGATTCGATCGTCGGTATCCCGATACCTTGTTCAATCTCGTTACCGGCAAGTCTCTTTACTCGTTTCGTAACACATCATCCCGTGATCAACTCCTTGATCACATTGTGCACATTATGATGATGTCCTACCGAGTGGGCCCAGAGATACCTCTCCGTTTACACGGAGTGACAAATCCCAGTCTCGATTCGTGCCAACCCAACAGACACTTTCGGAGATACCTGTAGTGTACCTTTATAGCCACCCAGTTACGTTGTGACGTTTGGCACACCCAAAGCACTCCTACGGTATCCGGGAGTTGCACAATCTCATGGTCTAAGGAAATGATACTTGACATTAGAAAAGCTTTAGCATACGAACTACATGATCTTGTGCTAGGCTTAGGATTGGGTCTTTGTCCATCACATCATTCTCCTAATGATGTGATCCTGTTATCAATGACATCCAATGTCCAAGGTCAGGAAACCGTAACCATCTATTGATCAACAAGCTAGTCAACTAGAGGCTTACTAGGGACATGGTGTTGTCTATGTATCCACACATGTATCTGAGTTTCCTATCAATACAATTCTAGCATGGATAATAAACAATTATCATGAACAAGGAAATATAATAATAACTAATTTATTATTGCCTCTAGGGCATATTTCCAACACTTTCTCATTGGAAACCATTGTGAGGTATACACGGATCACAAGAGTTTGAAGTACATTTTCACGCAGAAGGAGTTGAATCTCAGGCAAAGGAGATGGTTGGAGCTCATTAAGGATTATGACATGAGATTGCATTATCACCCCGGAAAGGCTAATGTAGTAGCTGACGCGTTGAGCCATTAAAGTCATGTCAACACCTTAATGACGGGAGATTTACCAAGGGAGTTAGCTGAAAAACTTCATGAGCTATGTTTGGAGATAGTCCCGAGAGGCTATGTAGCAGCATTGGAGATTCAGTCTACTTTGATGGATAAGATCAGAGAAGCCCAGAAGACTGACAAAGAGATCGCTTCTATTAAGGAGAAAATGAGCAAGGGAAAAGCTAAAGGAGTTTGTGAGGATGAGCACGATACCTTATGGTTTGAAGACCGCATTTATGTGCTTAATGATTCGGAGATCAGGAAGTTAATTCTGTAAGAGGCCCATGATTCACCATATTCGATTCACCCAGGAAATACCAAGATGTATTTGGAATTGAAGGATATTTTCTGGTGGACCGGAATGAAGAAGGATATTGCGGAGTATGGAGCAGTTTGTGATGTATGTCAGAGAGTAAAGGGAGAGCATCAGAAGCCAGAAGGATTGCTACAACCATTGCCGATACCTGAACGGAAGTGGGATAAGTTAGGCATGGATTTTATTACGGGTTTACCCAGAACTCATTCAGGCTATGACTCGATTTGGGTTGTAGTCGATCGTTTGACAAAGGTAGCTCATTTCATTCCAGTGAAGACTACCTATACCGGTGCGAAGTTGGCAAAGATATACATGACCAGAATCGTATGTCTGCATGGAGTTCCAAGGAGCATTGTATCAGATAGAGGAACCCAATTTACCTCAAAGTTCTGGAATCAGTTGCATGAAACTTTGGGTACCAGGCTGGAGTTCAGTATAGCTTTCCATCTGCAGACAGATGGACAGACCAAGAGAGTCAATCAGATTTTGGAGGATATGCTGAGAGCTTGTGCGCTAGATTACGGATCTAGTTGGGACGAGAATTTGCCATACGCATAGTTCTCTTATAACAACAATTATCAATCCAGTTTTAATATGGCCCCTTTCGAAGCCTTGTATGGAAGGAGGTGCAGGACCCCATTGTCGTGGGATAAAGTTGGAGACCACCAGCTGTTTGTACCGGATCTGATTAAGGAGTCTGAACAGAAAGTAAAATTGATTCGCGATAGGCTCAAGGTAGCCCAGTCCAGGCAGAAGAGCTACGTAGATTCAAAACGCAAGGAGACAGTTCACGAAGTCGGAGACCGAGTTTATCTTCGAGTATCTCCACTTCAAGGAGTTAAGCGCTTTGGAGTTAAGGGAAAGTTAGCGCCACGTTTTGTAGGACCATACAAAGTTTTGGAGCGTATGGGAGAAGTAGCCTACAAGTTGGAGTTGCCCGAAGGATTGTCAGGAGTTCACGACGTGTTCCACGTTTTCTAGTTGAAGAAGTACCATGCAGAGATGGCTGGTATACCACTGAGAGATACAGTGCCGCTGGAAGCGATTCAGTTGGACAGTGATTTGACTTATGAGGAGAAACCAGTCAAGATTCTTGAGTATGCCAGTCGAGTCACCCGCAGCAAGGTTATCAAGTTTTGTAAAGTTCAGTGGAGCCACCACACAGAGGATGAAGCCACCTGGGAACGAGAGGAAGATTTGCTGAAGGACCACCCTCACCTATTTTCTAGCCAACCCGAATCTCGAGGGCGAGATTCATCTTAAGGGGGGTAGGTTTGTAACATCCCAAATTTTCAATTTGGAATGTTATACACTAGATCATCATTGCATATCATATTTTATTGCATTTTGGTTGATCCTAGAAATTCTACGCAACTCAAGGACCCTCGGAGAGAGTTGGGGATTTCGTTATTTTCATATTTGAGTTTTCTCAAATTTTGAAAAGAGGATCATTTGATTTTATTTATTTTATCTTCAATTATTTCTAATACAAAAATATAGAGAGGGAATAAAATGACTTTCCCAAATTAAAGAAATATTGAGGATTTAATAAAAAAATCAAATACGATTTTATTTTGGTTTTATTTGCTATTTTATTTGAATTTAGAAAAAATGCGTGTTTTTCAAAATTGCATTTAGGCCCCAAATAAATGTTCATCCTGTGCGGCTTGATTTTAGAAGCCGGGGAAAATTTATTTCAGGATTTTTGGAGTCCGTTTAGTATTTCTTTTGTTTTTTTCCGAGCGTAATTTTTTTTTAAAAAAAAGAGTCCGAACCGACCTACGGGCCGTATCCGGCCAGGACTCCCTGGCCGAGGCCTTTTTATAGCGCCGCCCGAGGCCCGGGACAGCCCAACCGCCACCCGCCCCAAACCCTAACCCTAGCCGCTGCCGTTCGCCGGAGCCGCCGAGGTAGACGTCGTTGCCTTGGTTTTCGCGAAGAAAACTGATCGTTTTTTTTAAAACTTAGATCTATTTTTTTCGTTAGATCGGTTTTTTCGGTTTAGTTAATTAGCGAGCGTTCGCTCGTTCGTTCGTTTTAACGAACGCGTTCATCATTTAGATCCACATAACGAACGTTCGTTCGTTAATCTGTTCATCATTTTTCTTTTTCTCGGATTAAATCCGTGATTTTTCTGATCGCGATTTCTGATCCGATTTTCATTTTAGTATAACTTTTCGCTCGTTTATCGGAATTAGGCGATTCAAGCACCTGGAGTTTCATCTCGAAACCCTCTTTCAGTTTAACCAACTCAAACAAGTTTTTGCCACGGTAAAAATTGCCCTAGATCCAAAATAGTAAACAAAGCCTGTTTCTTTTGCCATTTGTCTTTCGTTGTTTCGTTCGATTTGATTCTTTTTGCCAACCGGAGTTGTTAAGTTGAACTTTCTGGTTAGATCTCTTATTCGAGTTTTACCTGTGCATTAGTTGAGTACTTATTATATGCTTGTTTGTTTGCGATAGAGTACCCGGAGTGCGCCGCTTGCTACTTCGAATCGCTAGGTTTTGCGGATCATCAGCAAGGCAAGTAACACTTTGATCATACCTCCTACTACCCAGTTTTTATTGCATTAGATCAATCCTCACACATTGCATGGTTAGGATCTAATTAAATTGTGGGTTCTGGGAAGTAGTTGAGGTAGTACCTATTACCCATTTATTATCAAACCTTTGGGAGTTACTTCTACGTTTGCTTATTATGCTATGCTAGTAGATGTGGATTGGGTGAGTGTATCCATGACAGATGTGAGATTGTTAAATTAATGGCTTATCTAAGGTGGCAACTTAAATACACATCTGGGTGGATTGAGGCACCTGGGTATTCCAGCGATTGCCTGTTTTTCTTTTGGACCGCCACCCAGGCTCAAAGGGATCATGAGATTATTCATGCTAGAAACTTCCGTGTGCAGCCACAAGCTATTATGGGCTCTAGCATAGTTGATTAAGTCGTGCGAACTCTTATAGTGGTATACTAGCAGATGTAGGGGAAAGTAGGTGTAACGGTCTACCCGATCGTAAGGTGCTAGCGCTTCTGAAAGACTATGTCTCGGTCATCCGTTTCTCAAACACCATTTAGTGCAAGAATCCCAACGGAGGAGATCAAGTCTTATGGGGAAAAGTGCGCAAACCTCTGCAGAGTGTGTAAACTAATCATGGTTAGCCGTGTCCCCGGTTATGGACATCTTGAGTATCTAGTACCTGGATTATCATGTGAATCTCATCATGTTACTCTAAATTAATATTGTTGGGTTTTTAATGATGATGCTTAATTGGGATTGAGAATGCTGTCAACCATTCTCAATGTTTAACATCTACCATGATAGTTAAATAAAATGTATTCCTTTGTAGTAGGGAAAAATTGGCTTTACGCAAAACTGTAACCATAGAGCTTTCCACCAGCCAAATATGCATATAGTATAGCCTATTACTTTCATTGCATCTCTATGTGTTACATTGCCAGCATATTCCATGTGCTGACCCGTTTCGGGCTGCAACATTCATGTTGCAGACTTTTCAGACGATGATTAAGGTGCCTTTAGGTCGTGGTTCTATACTCAGTGATGCCATTGGTGTTGATGGACTCACTTATCTTCCAAGCCTTCCGCTGTTATCGTTATTAGATGGCCTTAAGCCATATTTATTGTAATAAGCTCTCTTTTGAGACACTCGATGTAATAAGTGTGTGATTGCTACTCTATTATAAATCCTTCAAGTACCGTGTGGTGTCAGCATTACTGCTCCAGGGATGACACCGGAGCACAAAGATTGGACCATTTGAGGTCTGGTCGCTACATTAC